>NW_025936938.1:0-3326 GCF_000764305.2 Hyalella azteca | reverse complement strand
TAGGCTTAGAAGTTGTGCAGCTCAACTGTCATGGCTTATTTGGAAAGCTGACAGAAATAAAGCTATATCTATATAGAGAAAAGCCAGATGTGGTATGTCTGTGTGAGACATGGCTAAGAGTGCATGAGCCTCCTTTTGTCGGATATCATGCAATGTGGTCACACCGGGAAAATGCTGCAAGAGGTGGTATGGCAATTTTAGTTCGGAGAGATATTCAGCATCAGCAGTTTCAACTTCCACAGTTTTCCAGAGGAGCAAATCTTGAGTTTCAATCAGTAAAGATAAATACAGCTTTGGGTTGGATAGCAATTGGTAACTTTTACAATCCTGGTAAAAATGTGAGTTACTTAGAGTTTAGAGTTAGAGTTTAAGAGTTTGGAGCATAGTGGCAAACCAGTGATTTTTTTAGAATCAGTTCATAACAATTCCTCATTTACTCAATATTTAAATCAATTTCTTATGTATGATAATGCTGGTATCCATGATACTTTACTGGTATACTCTACTTATAGTACTTAAAATTGAACTTGATAGTCTAAAAAACTCTGCTTTGCCAAGAATATTATTCTTGAGACTTGGGGTACCTACCCCCAGAGCACATCAGGAAAAATTTGTGCACTTGGCGGCGGTGCAGACGCCCAAAGGGAGGAGAAAAGGAGGTGTTATAGTCTACCTCAGAAACCTCCTTGCAGGCTTGCGGCAAAAACAGTTCCCCTGCATTTAGGCTCCAATGAATATGTATAACATGTTATACTATACAAAATACATTCCCCATCTCCATCTGTGCATAGCTATCGTATAGCAACCGCCTGACTGCCTGCCTGAAAAATTCAATGAAACTCTTGATAGAATAGAAACAGAGGTTGCCAACTTAGGTGAACCTTCCCCAAATATTGTGGTTGTGGGACATTTTAACCTACCACACATACGATGGCCAAACTTGTACTGTGTAGAACAGCGCAGAAATCAAACCAGAAACCAGGCAACACAACTACTTCGATTTGCTAGGGAACTCTTGCTAAGCCAATAGGTTCTGGTGCCAAGAAGAGAACATAATATCCTGCATCTATTCTTCACCAGCAATGAAGAACTGGTTGCTAATATTCGTGTTGAGGAGACCACACTGTCTGACTATCGACCAGTGGTGGTCAAGACAACAATTGAGAGAGGAACCCAGCAAGACCTATACCTCGAGAGGGGCTAGCTGGGCTAAATTTTCATCATCAAAGAACAGACTGGGAGGCCATTGGGAATGAACTCCTTGAAATTAACTGGAGATCTAAGTTCCTGGAACTAAATGCCAAAATAATGTACCTACAACAAAGTGTGTGAATTATTACTGCAGGTATGCGTGCGTCACACACCAGGAAAAATGACCCCCAAACACCACATAATTCCTAGGGACAGATGGATCCTCATGATAAAACGAGCAAGCTTGAACAACCAGATAACGACCGCCTCTGGGAATATAGAGAGGCGGAGGCTGGAACATCTAAAGGTTAAAATTAAGGAAACTGAGTGACAGTTGCAGGATGCACACGAGGCCAAGCAACAAATTGCAGAGGCACAAGCAGTGTCTGCCATTCAAGAGAATCCTAAATATTTCTACAAATATGCCCGGTCAAAGGCCAAAATCAAGGGCAGGAGCTGATGAACATTGAGTTTGAAACACCGGATCTAGAGAGGAGTATCCAATAATTATCTACGTACTCAGCTCCTGGGCCAGATTGGGTCCCTGCAGTATTACTGCTGTCTCTTATACACATCTAGATGTGTATAAGAGACAGGCNCCAAACAATGCTTGTATTCTATGAGGTTAACTTGTGTTGGCATCTTTCCAGAGCTCTCCAAGCATGTTGCCTGCTTCTGATTGCCTCTTCACAAGCTTTATCCCACCAGGGAGATGTCAGACGACATGATTGCTTTCCAGTGGTTTGAGGGATGCAGGCAGATGCAGCATCAATAATTTGAGAGGTCACATCTCCTGTCAAATCTTCAACTGATGTTGGTTGCAGCAGGATCAAGGAAGCAACACCTCTGGGGAAGTACTTCAAATTTTCACTGGTTATCTTCCCCCAGGGAACTGGTAGCAATGAAAGAACATGAAGAGGAATTGTTGAAGATGCTGATATTGGATACGTAGTGGTCACTACCAACATCTCTAAGGGGATTTGAATGAAAATATGGAGCAACATCTGATATCAACATAAACATATCCTAGCAACTGCCCCTCCCTGTCTGTCTGTCTATATATGTATGAAAGGAAAGTCTACTTCATTCAGTAGAATTGAGGATGTTATTAGGATAATTGCTCAAGAGATTGCTCTGTAAAATCTGATTGGCTGCAATTAGGGGATAGAAGCAAAGAATGGGCAGTAAAATCCCCAGTTAGCTGGTACGGAGGGTTAAGCTGATTAGTGTAATGAGTGAATTCTTGAATGGTAATTGCTGCATTTGGATTTTAAAGGTTAAGAATAGAGAAGTAAATTACTGAATCCAGTCACAAATTCATAGCTTAATTCCAATGCTCCACACTGGAAGTGATCCAACTGTATCTGCAGGAAGCAGAGTGACTGGTGAACTAGGCTGTGCAAACCAACCCCCCCCCCATGTGCATTCTATGTATTAGCCCACAGACAATGATAACCTATAAAAGTTGGGAGGCAAACAACACATAAAATGGCAAACAACATGTCTGTGGAGTCACAAGATTTCAAACTTGCCAAAATAATGTATTATTGGATCTGAAATATTTCAAAATAAGTAAGATTTTTCTAACCCTGGCTAGACAGTAGACATTCCTTCTTGCAAAAATTAGGCAAAAGACTTTTCCTTGGTAACTCATCTTCAATTTTGGAAGCAAAAACAGATATAATCTGGATTGATCCAAGCTAGAATCTAGATTGATCCAGACTAGAATCTGGATCAAGCCAGACTAGAATCTGGATCAAGCCAGACTAGAATCTGGATCAAGCCAGACCATAATCTGGATCAAGCCAGACTAGAATCTAGATTGATCCAGACTGGAATCTGGATCAATCCTGACTAGAATCTGGATCAATCCAGACTAGAATCTGGATCAATCCAGACTAGAATCTGGATCAATTCAGACTAGAATCTGGATCAATTCAGACTAGAATCTGGATCAATCCAGACTAGAAACTGGATCAATCCAGACTAGAATCTGGATCAATCCGGACTAGAATCTGGATCAATCCAGACTAGAATCTGGATCAATCCAGACTAGAATCTGGATCAATCCAGACTAGAATTTGGATTAATCCAGACTCGAATCTGGATCAATCCAGACTAGAATCTGGATCAAT
>NW_025936937.1:0-471 GCF_000764305.2 Hyalella azteca | reverse complement strand
GCTACATTTAAGCAATTGTAGCGGTAGCGGCAGCGCCCGCTACATTTAGAGCATGTAGCGGTAGCGGCCGCTACATTTCAAAGTAGCGCTGCCCAGCTCTGGTTATGATTTTGCGAAATGATTTGTTAAACTAGTTCGTGATTAAACTGATTGTTATGAATTTTTATGAAACCTATATTAATTATGAGTAATACTTATTGCAGCAATGGCCGGCTAGTGGTATTAATTGCCATCTGATGTGTTATACTTGTACGCGATTAAATTGATTGTTATAGATTTTTATTAAACCTTTATTAATTATGGGTAATAATTATTGCAGAAATGTCTAATGGTATTAATTACTTGTATATATTGCAGCATGATCGATCAGCATCACGACAACGAAAGTATTAGAGTTGTGATGTCAATTTATTTGCATGTAAACATTCCCATCTCGTCTGATGTTAAATTGAATGAGCATTCATTTAACTG
>NW_025936936.1:0-632 GCF_000764305.2 Hyalella azteca | reverse complement strand
TGATCACCACGTAGCCAGGTATTTTACACTACAATGACGACGCCTGTGATGACAATGATGACCACGTAGCCAGGTATTTTGCACGTACAATGACGACGCCTGTGATGAAAATGATGACCACGTAGCCAGGTATTTTGCACGTACAATGACGAAGCCTGTGATGACAATGGTGACCACGTAGCCAGGTATTTTGCACGTACAATGACGACGCCTGTGATGACAATGGTGACCACGTAGCCAGGTATGTGATGACAATGATGACCACGTAGCCAGGTATGTGATGACAATGATGACCACTTAGCCAGGTATGTGATGACAATGAAGACCACGTAGCCAGGTATTTTGCACGTACAATGACGCCGCCAGTGATGACAATAATGACCACGTAGCCAGGTATTTTGTACGTTACAATGACGACGCCTGTGATGACAATAATGACCACGTAGCCAGGTATGTGATGACAATGATCACCACGTAGCCAGGTATGTGATGACAATGGTGACAACACAGCCAGGTATTTTGTACGTTACAATGACGCTGCATGTGATGACAATGATGACCACGTAGCCAGGTATTTTGTACGTTACAATGACGATGCCTGTGATGACAATAATGACCACGTAGCCAGGTAT
>NW_025936935.1:0-513 GCF_000764305.2 Hyalella azteca | reverse complement strand
AATTTTTTTTACCACCTTCCACTCAGTTTCACGACGAATTTGGAGCTTTTTTGCAATGACTGAATTACTCTCTCCATGTACATGAAGGTTTACAATTGCATTTCTAACTACTGCCATTAGTAATAGTAAATTTAAACACTTTAGACTTCTGCAATATAAAATAGATGAATTAATAGAAAATATATTTGCCGTAAATATGGCGGACCCTGTATTTCCGGCTTAGGAATTAGATATTTCTTTCAGAAGACTCTAAATTGCAAGTCGTACTTATTATCTATGTTATAGATATATTATGAAAATAAATTAGACATAATTGCATACCGGCATTCAATTTATTCATACTCGATAGCGCGCGGGCTGCGTCCACCTTCAAATTTGAATTGGTCGTTGAATTTTATTTGCATTGGTCCCTATTAGATAAGTGCATTCATATAAATGCCAACTTTTACATTATAAAATTACGAAAAAAACTTGAAATATGTATTTAAATTTTATCCTTCTGACTCATGAAAA
>NW_025936934.1:0-272 GCF_000764305.2 Hyalella azteca | reverse complement strand
CGGGAGGCCGAGGGGCGACTGCCCTCGGGAGGCCGAGGGGCGACTGCTCAGATTTCATTTTGCAGCTCTGATTAGCGCGGACTTCGCTAAGTTTGCCAATTACCCGATACTGGATCAAAGCTATTGTGAGGCACGGGTGAGGGGGGGGAGATGTTCAGCCATGTGAGGCGGGGGGGTGAGGGTTTAAGTGCAGTCATGTGAGGCGAGGAGTAGGAGAAGGGTGGATGTGAGGTAGGAGAAGGATGGGTATTTTTGCGGGCAGTTATATGTTA
>NW_025936933.1:0-432 GCF_000764305.2 Hyalella azteca | reverse complement strand
GTAATTCTTAAGATGAAATTGATAAATCAAGGGTTCATTGCAGAGCGAATCAGTAGAAATAAAGGTAGCTGAGCGACCTTCAATTAGCGAAATCCCCCAACCATTCGGTATATAATGGACCGTAATTTCTTTCTGTTTATTTTGCTGAAAAATTTGAAATGCACCGCTTACACAAAGATACATACAAATGAGTGTTAATAGTTTGAGGTACTTCACCTCCTTGTTTTTGAAAAACAATAAAACGCAGGCGATGATAACAAAAAGCAAAATTACGGTGCTGATACTTATCGACAGTCCCGTGGTTAAAGCATTGGGAAGCTCGGCAATGAATTGTACTGCGAAATTAAGGCCATCTATCAATAATTTAAACAAATAACCTAGAAATCCACCCACATAAGGTATTTTAGCAACAAATAGCAACACCAATCCCAA
>NW_025936932.1:0-716 GCF_000764305.2 Hyalella azteca | reverse complement strand
TGGTGCACGTGATCACTAAAAAATACGAGTATGAGTTCTTCAAATGCCTTCGGGTAACCATTGACTAATTTGTGTTATCGATGTATTATGATTAATGCACAATTAGATCATTGCAATTAATGATGTCAAAATATTAATTCAGTTATGATATTGTGGGAGAGCTCTAACATATATATGCTACCCCAACGGCATAGTGAGAAAAAACTGGTCAAACTTAATAAAAGTTGATAAAAACAGGCTACAGGTTATACTAGAGAAGCTGATAACCTACCTCTAGAAGATGCGACGAATACCCCACTACCAATGAAAACAATTACTTTACAACTGAATGTATCACGCAAACTAAAAGAAACTGTTACAAAACACAATCCCAGGTGGAGATCGCTGAAGCGTCTGCATTCCCTCCTAAAATTCCTGTAGATGAAAGCACGTTTACCGGTTTTCTACTAACTATTTATACATACATACTAACTTTGTTCAATTTAGAGAGCAGCAAAGGAAGAGCGAGCTTCGGTTGTCATCAAATTGTTGCAGAACAATTATTTAATTGCAATAAGTATTACAAGATATTATATATGTTTATTTTACAGGAGGACCAGTTGATATGCATTTCGATGCAAGCTCAATTTGTTCATAATTTTTAGTATAGTTGTCTGCGATGAAGAATTGTTTGGCCGACAGTGATTATTGTTAATGTTATCTTCTAATTTCGTTGC
>NW_025936931.1:0-14622 GCF_000764305.2 Hyalella azteca | reverse complement strand
CGATTAGGAATTGCTTTACTGCCCTATTCAGTACATGTTCATGGTGATGAAATAGTGGGGCTGTGTAAAATTTGGATTTGAATGAATTGGATTTGCATTTGAGAGGCGTACGCAACAAAATTATTCATTGTATTGATGAGGTCATCACTATTTCAAATTTAAGACTTGGTGATATTCAAATTTTCTTACTGGTTGACGGTTACCATGTGTATTGTGAATACGCTCTCTGCAAAGTCTAATTTAGTATCTATGGATACAGCGGATAACTTCAGCGATTGAATCATTACTGAGCAAAAACAAATGGGAGCTGAGGACAAGTGCTCGTATAGCCCCTCAGCACTCGTCCTTCCAGTGCTTGATTGCAATTCGACGAACCAACAAATTACGCGTCATTCAGAATTTATTTTACTAATAATTTAGACAGTCTGTCCGTTGTTGGAATTTGGTATCGCGGATGCCATCACATTTTCTATACGCCGCAATGCCAATGCGTCGCGGCATTGCTTAGATCTGGTTTTCCTCCCGAGCGACGTTGGGTTTGCTCATCAGGTTAACCTGGTGTGTCGAGTAAGCCCGTCGTAGTGGAGTAACTTACCTTGTTAACCTGATACACCCGGTCAACCAACTACACCAAATTTACCTGAGAAGTTGAACTGGCAGCTTGACGCTTGATATTCTAGCATCGTTAATAATGTTAGTTATATTCAAAAGGCTGGGCGTTGAAGATCGGGGACAACCCTCGTGATTATCTTTGCATTCTGAAATTACCTCATCACAACGAGCTCTATTACACATCATCATCAACTCAACTGAAGGCCTGGTACTCACCGTATACTGTGAGTAGCACAGTATGCGTCTGCGTAGGAGAGTCAACAAACTCAACACGGCACGTGAAACTCCCGTTGTCACCGCTGGTCACGCTGCTGAGCTCCAGGCAGCCGGGGAATGGCGGCAGGGAGGTTGTGTTCGATGGACAATGAGTGTAATGTTCACCCTCTGCGGGTTGGTTGAACACTTCATGTCCCGAGTCTAATGGCCTCAGCTTTTCTAATCTCGGGACATCGAGTCCCGAAATTTCAGGCCCTAGAGTAACGTGTCCTCTAGATCCAAGTCCTAGGTGTTCGGGACCCAATTCTTTAAGGACCGAACCTCTACCACTTCGAGGACCTCGTTGTTTTGAAAACAGGAAAGGGTTGCCGGAGGGGTGAAGGATTCTGGGTTTTTCCAATGGGGTATGATGTGTGAATATTTCGTGATTTAAAGTTTTAGGACCGTGGGTGGCAGTTGCGTCGTGAATTGATGAATAGTGCTTATTTGCGAAACCAGAATAAGGAATTGTATTATGTAACTGTGATTGTGAGATCTGAAACCCCTTTCCGTGAAACGTATGTGAGAAACGTATGTCACTTTTTAAAATTGAATGATTAGAGGAGTATAATGTATTTAAATTCGTAATAACTGCATCGGTACTTCTTTGAAATAAATTTGCAATTCGGAGTGAGCGTCGATATCTTAAATTCAGCTTCTGGCTTAAATTTGAAGAAGAGGAGTCCGTCACCGGCATTGACTGTGGACGATGGTGGTCCAGTGGATGAGGAGGGCTCAAGGCATTTAACGAATACTCAGAATTTTGGTGTTCGCTGTTCTTCGTGTGGGATTTATTCATAATGAAGTGCGCTCTCATGCCTATGCTGTTGTACTGCCTCTCGGAGCCGCTGCCGTTCCTGATGTCGAAACTGGATAAAAAACTTAAAATTAATTAAAGCCTGAACATTTATAATTATAGTGTGCTTTAGACTGACAAATAGAAGCAAAGAAGCTCAAATACCATATGCACCCATTGTCTAATGTGGCTCTTATTGCAACTTTGATGATTCATTTCAAATTTCAGAATACTTTTTTTTTCTCATATGAAAAGTTCAATATCTTAAGCCCAATAGCACGGAAATCATCAATGCGCTGTCAAATTTTCTTTCACAGCTTAAATTGAATATTGCGAGATCGCGAGAAAAAGTTTGTTGTAATTTATACCTGAAACTCATGGCTAGGAAAGTAAAAATATATTTACTTTCAGATGTAGAAGAAATATTTTGAAGTAAAGAAATGAAGACATCACCTGTAGAAGGGGCGGTCGTTGTCATGCCGGAACCAGAGCACCAGCAGCGGCAGGTCGACGTTGTTAACGCGACATGGCAGCCGTGCTGTCCACCCACTCACGGCCTCTACCTTCTCCGGTATTCCTGTACGAAAATGATTTATTTCAACATTTTAGCGCATTTTCTCATTTGTGGAAAAATGCACTATTGGGCTCGTCATGTCCGTCCGTCTGTCCGTCTGTCTGTCCGTCCGTCCATCCGTCCGTGACTTCACGTTTTCGTCGACGAGAAAATACGCTCTCTGTCACTCACTGCAGTGAGTACTGAGTTATATTTTTTACTACACCTTTACTTTTCTTATAGAACAAATTAACGGTTTGACTTCTCTGAATAATAATTAAACGGTTTCAATTTTCCCGTACCACAATTGATTTTTCTCTTAACTTTGGATAACTTCAACGGTGTAACGGTGTACCTTGTACCTTTGGAAAACTGTAACTGTGATGATCTTAACGGTGTGCCTTGTAATGTAGTTGATTGTGTCTTATAGTTTATGCAATTAAAGAGTTTCTATGTCTGAAAATATTATTAGGTTCAGGATTTTATTTAAATATTATTAAAAGATTATTATATAATCATTTTTCTTGCTCATGAGTTTTAGTAAAGATCCAATTTATTATCGTTATTCTAATTAATTTTTATTTATGATGAAGAGAACGGGTGTCGATGGTACTTTTCTGTGATGCCAGGATTTTTTCCTGGAGCATCTGACATAATTATTAAGAAAAAATTAATTAGTATTTCAATATAAATTAGTGAACGCCTAAATATACCAAATGTTCAGTAAAATTATATAAACTGCAAATCAATCAAAGTATGTTTGTCATTTCCAATCAAATTTTGTGCAATATCCACTGAAAGGGTAAATGTAAAAACCTGGAATGCAGGTGAACAAACTCTTCATTTAACACATTCAGCCTATCAGAACGAAGAGTTTGTACAGAATATCAGCGTATCACAGATGATGTGAAACGCTCAGTGTTTCTGTTATACTGAATTTTTACTCGGTGTCATGTTTCCTCTATAAACCTTTCGCATTGGCCGGCGGCGTCTTCCAGAATATGTGATGCTAATTTTTCATTTCCGAGATCTCTAATGCATTCTTTTTCACTGCTAAAGCTAACAAAATAAATGTGTATTGTTATCGCTGTGAATATTTTTATCCAGGAATTGCGACCACGCAAAAGTGTTTTTTTCTCAATTAAGGTATATTGCATTACAGAGACTGTATAATATTTTCTTAGACGGAATTTCGATTGATTTGTGAAACTCGAAATAAATTTATAGCTTCAGAATTGCTTTATGTATCTCAAAAACCGTAAATATACAATGTGTGAACAGATTGGTTTTGTTTATAATTTAAAAAAGCATCCAATATATGTACTGCAAAGGAAAATCATTTAGTTAAACAAATGTTCATGATGCATTTTAGAGTACGTGCATTTTTATTGCAGTTTTTCAAAATTATTTTTTTTAGCCTTTAACGGAAGATTCGTTTTGTAGGTGTGTCTCGACTCTCTAATACAAAGGATACATTCGAATTGAAGAAAGAAATAACGATATGAAAGCCATTTTATAACTTTAATGTTTTTTTACAAAACTAAACATCCAACCAATTTAATTTTAAACAATACTATGCAGTTTTCGTAGGAAGCGGCCTAGCTGAGAGCAGTAACAGTTTTGATGGTGGTGACATAATTAAAGTCAGCTCAATAACGAGTATTAAAGCATTTATTACGTAAATAGCGTTATACGAATGCTCATACAAGTGAATGAAAACTCAAATTTCCTCAGCCAGGAAGCAAAACGTCCAAAATTTCGTTCCTGAGAAATATTTTTACATTCTATACAGAACTTTTGTGCTGAAATTTGTCATTTTATGAGGAAAAGTGCTTGTTTCTTGGGGCCAAAACTGTAGAAGGCGACACAGTTTGTGTTCCCGTGTTTCTTTCCCCTTTACCACGCCGCCTCTTCAACAACGAGGTGTGTAACAATTTTTACACCAATATTTACAATAAATATATCACAAAATTCGTTACTGGAACGAATGTTACTAGAAACTGAGTTTTCTGGAATATTGAGGTTTAAATATTCACCCATACAAACATATTCATTTCAAGAAGAGATGAATAGGCCAGGATTAATTTCTGAATGCCATTAGAATTAATGAGAGTCAGAAATGCCCATTCACTGAATTTTCGGGTTCTAGCTTTTCACAATCGGTGCAGAAACTAAAGCTTTTCTTGTGAGCAAAATGTCAGCATTTTTCGAAAGTCATTAAAAACTTGATATTAGTGAATTCCAATTAGAGATTCTATAGGAAATTATCTTAGGATTTTCCAAGTTAAAAGCATTGACGCCAGTGGATGCCTTTGCATGATACGTATAAAGAATGAAATACAGACCATGTTCTGCGTCCGCGCTGGCTTGCCACTCTAACGGCCCTCTCTGATGTTCTGCGTCCGCGCTGGCTTGCCACTCTAACGGCTTGTACCCACGCATTTTGTGGGTGACTGTGAGTAACTGTACCCACGCATTTTGTGGGTGACTGTGAGTAACGAATACTCACAGCATTACACCTCCTCGTTACCTCAAGTTGCTCTTTTAAAAGGGCTCTCAAATACAATGAATTACTTTAAGATTCACTTTCTATCTTATCTATTTTAGGACCTATTTTCTATCTTAATTATGAGTTGTGGATTCTTGTCAATAACTGCGGGGAGGATGAACAAGCTAGTGTTCAGTATGAATAGCAATAATATTCATTTTGAATATTATTCAATTATTCACCATTGTTATTTTTATACAGGAGGAGGATTCATCAAAGCTGACTTTCCATGGGAGTTCATTTTGAAGGTGAATTTTACGAGATTTTCCAGCGATGTGGAACACATTTACATTGAAAGTACGCCCGAGGCAAAATGATCGCCTGGAAAGCAGCAAATGTAGGAGTAAACGTTGCTCGTTTGAATCAGGACATCGCGACGGCGAACTAAAACACGCGAGAAATGCACCGGGGAGAGGATTTACGAAATGGAAAAATTAACGAGTTGTGGTAACTGGAAAATTGCTCACAGTCATCTCGCTTCCTCTCGAGGGAGGATTCATGAGAACCTATGAGACGCGGGATGTGGTTGGTGAAGATAAATGGGAAATGAGATAAGGGAGGGAAAACTCTGTGTGTGGAATTAAGTAGCATAAACGAGAGTTTCAGTGAAAGCCTTTGTTGAAGTAATTCGATTAATAGAACACGAATGAAATAGTTAGTATGGAAAGAGTTGAATGGAAAGAGCTGGGAGGAAAAAGTTGGGTGAAAAAAATTTAGTGAAAAAAATGTAGAGGAAAGAGTTGAGCAGAAAGAGTTGGCAGGAAAGAAATGAGAAGAAAGAGTTGGGTGGAAAGAGTTGGGTGGAAAGAGTTGGGTGGAAAGAGTTGGGTGGAAAGAGTTTGGTGGAAAGAGTTTGGTGGAAAGAGTTGGGTGGAAAGAGTTGGGTGGAAAGAGTTGGGTGGAAAGAGTTGGGTGGAAAGAGTTGGGTGGAAAGAGTTGGGTGGAAGGCGGGTGGCGAGAGTTAGGAATTCAGATGCACCATAAATGGATTTCGTCTGATTCAGCGAACAATGGAGAGCAAGTGTGCAAAGAGAAACGCAGTACGAAGTTGGTGTGTGTCAGGAGACTATGAAAAATAAGGTAGTCATAATTGCGCAAAAGCTATAAAGTGGCCCAAAATTTTGGACCAGAGATTCTACTGCGCTCCGTGATTACGTTTCACTTCTTTACCTCTGATACGCTTCGATTTTATTAAACGGGTAGACTCCTTTGTGGCAAATTCAGAAACCTTTGTTGTAATTTAAGCAAGTTAAACTTGATGAGTCAGTTTGAAAAACAAAAAAAAATATCTCCACCTGAGTGCTGCAAAACAAAATGTGGATTGAGCCACGGCATCCCATTGAAATACAAGCTTTTGAAGTTCATGGTAGGTTTACTGATCAAACAAATAGATATGACACACATGTATTTCAAGGTATACCTTCATTTATATTTCTACGTGTGGTGCGAACACTTCGTTGATATTGACTGAGAGGCGATACGTTGATACCACTTCGACATGAGAGGCGCGGCAATGCGCTGGCGAGATCAAAATGAAGTCTGATAGTGTGCATTGCAAAGAGTGAAAATGACTGACATTTTACTGCAAGAAAAATACTAGAATAAGATAAATATTTAGTAATTTACAGAATACTTATGTGCAGTAGGGGGACTGACGGGTAGTAATATCTATGTTAAATTGGGAATAACTGTGATTCAGGAACTCCAATCATACCATTCTAATCTTAAAAATAATTTTAAGGGATCAAGGTTGGCAATATGAAGACGGACTAACGGTTAGTATTACTACAGTGAGATTAGTGCAGAGAAATACTACAAAAAGCCTGGCGATTGTCATTACTTTAGTATGAGATTACTGCTTGGCAGGAAAAATTAACAAATCATGATTAATTTCTAATAACAAAATTGAATTTAATTAAAATTGATCCACATGACAATAGTATAATTCATGTGCTTTTTGTCGAATTACGCTCAAATCATATAATTTTACTAAAAATGTATAATTATGTTTCAATAAGGTATGGACTGATATTATTTTCTTCATAACGTGTTAATTTACTGTACATACCAAAAGTGATAAATCACAGCTATATATTTGGCCAATAACGTTTAACCGACTTTCTGGGACTGTATATACTTCGTTTATAACGAAGGTACCAGGAATCTATAGTCTAGATTTCAGAGAATCTATTGCCTGGCTTTCATAGGATATATAAATCAAAAGCACGATTGCTTAAGGCTCAATGCACTTCTGAGGACACGGCCTCGTCTCCACCAATTTATTCAGCGAAATATTCAACAGCTTTTTTCTTCAGTGCGCAATCCAGTCCTGAACTCGATCGATTGTAATAAGAAGTATGGCTTGGGTAGGTAACGCTTCTCTTGCATACTCGGGCCACATTATAAAATGTCCGACTCTGCAAATGTGCCAGATTAAGTGAATGACTCTACGTCTTATTCAACCAGGCAAACATAGTGCAGCGCACTTAAGTTTTTTTGGAAATTTCGTGTTAGGAACACAGGCAGCGGCTTCTTATGGACAAACCTTGAAACTCCGTCAATTTTAAATGAACAGTTTAAATTTTCAACATGTTTGGGCAACGGGATTGCACTTGGTAAGAGGAATTATAAATGACGAAATCGCAGCTGGCTGATGGAACAACCTTACGAGCTAAACAAATGTGTAGCTAAGCCGTAACATGAGTACATTGTACGAGAAAAACCATAGGAATAATGCCATAGAAATAGATAATTTTTGGATGGCGTCTTCTTATCAGACTGTTCTTGGAGTTGACACTATAACAAAACCTCAACTAATTGACTGCATGGGCAAACTGAGTGAATATTCTGAGTTAATTATGGTAGTACTGTCGCGTTCTCTCAAAACTAGATTGTTCACCAATATCGCCCATATTTTCCTGCTGAACTCGAGTATTTTTAAAATTAAGAAATAAGTTGTATGCGTTTATTTCTATGTATTTTTCTCTCCAGAGCTCAACCGGCTTTAATATTATGCAATAAGTTGTATGCATTTATTCTCTGCGACTGTGCGCGTGTCTCACTAATGAGCTGCCGGTCGCAGTCCTGACAAGGAGATTGCCGATGCAAGAGGCCAACCTGAGGCAGGGCCATCAATGTTTAAGCCTGAGTGCGTTCTGGTCTGTAGGACTAACTCAAGTACGTAGTAATGTTCAGGTAAAATACTCACTAATCTGTAGGACTAACTCAAGTACGTAGTAAAGTTCAGGTAAAATGCTCACTAGTCTGTAGGACTAACTCAAGTACGTAGTAATGTTCAGGTAAAATACTCACTAGTCTGTAGGACTAACTCAAGTACGTAGTAATGTTCAGGTAAAATACTCACTAGACTGTAGGACTAACTCAAGTACGTAGTAAAGTTCAGGTAAGATACTCACTAGACTGTAGGACTAACTCAATGACTAACTCAAGTACGTAGTGAAGTTCAGGTAAAATACTCACTAGTCTGTAGGACTAACTCAAGTACGTTGTGAAGTTCAGGTAAAATACTCACTTGACTGTAGGACGAACTCCAGTACGTAGGAATGTTCAGGTAAAATACTCACTAGTCTGTAGGACTAACTCCAGTACGTAGTAATGTTCCGGTAAAATACTCACTAGTCTGTAGGTCTAACTCCAGTACGTAGTAATGTTCCGGTAAAATACTCACTGGTCTTTAGGACTAACTTTAGTAAACATCAACTGGTAAATTTCTTTCTATTCTGCAACAATAATTCCAGTCCGGAGCTATAAATAAAGTCTGTGCCAATAATTCCAGTCAGTAGCATATTAAATGGTAAATTACGTTATGGTCTGTATCATCTCAACAGGTGAATTACACGCTAGTCTGTAGAAATAATTCCAGTCTGTACCGCATTAAAAAGTGAATTACACCATAGTCTGTAGCAGTAGTAATTATAGCCTGTAGTTTAACAACTCCTAAATTATTCCTAAGTATGAAATGTATTGAGTAATTTATCAGAAGCGGCACAAACGTTGCTCGTCTGAATTTACTACAGCTTTGAACTATGATTTTGCAGAGATGACAGGAAAATCAATTCCATACAATTACTTATCCATGAACTAATATATTTAAATCGTGCCCCAGCTAGTAGCCATCATATGTAGAATGAAACGCATTGAAGTAAAGAAGATTGATGGTTATTTATCAAAGCTTTCTCAATATGTAGAAAGAGATTGGACGATATTATATACTCTTGATTTATTTGTTTTTGAACGGAATCATCATGCAATATTTTGGAGAGTGAAGCGTGTAATGACGAGTTTCATTCGCGCGTGTACGAAGCAACGTACTCATAAAGGAAAAAATAGAACGTATTCGTGATATCAATCAGATCTTCTAATATTGACTTGCTTGTGTCTGCAGACAAAATATATAGCAATGCATAAAGAAATGAAAACAATTCAACAAATATTGCTGATATTTCATAAAGTAAGACAACAAATTTCTAAAGGCAAAAAAGCGTCCAATCTACTCAATTTTACGCCGTAAATTGATCTAATGCCACAATTTTTTTAACCCAGCAAAATCATTTTTTGATATCGCTTAAATGAAAATCAAACCGAAAATGTTGATAATAGGAAAAAAATTTCCGTATAATCTCGACTGATAAAAAATTCAGTGAAGAGAAATAAAATTCATAATTTTTAATCTCTAAGGTATGTTTAAACTCAATTCATACGAAAAAATATCACACCGTTTTTTTCTTTCGAAAAAGCATAGATGCTTTCCATCCTGATCACCTTCCCATTTGCTGCAAACTTGGACCTATCAAAGGTTTAAAAGCTCGCTTTCTTTATTCTTTAATTATTTAACTATAATTAGATTGCAACACAATTGCAAAGCCTCCGTTTAGTTAGTGTCTCCAATTGGGTCGAAGAAGTCGCTTGAAAAACTCCTACCTGTTCAGATGACCGACCTGTTCAGAAATAGCATCACGTCGTTTCGCTTATTTAAATGAAACCAGAGAGCTTCTTATAAAATTTGAATGACTCGATATTTAATCAGCTAACGCTTAATTCATTCCTCGATCTGGGAAAAACAAATTGCTGATTAGGGATATCCTGATCCAAATCACCAAGGATCTTGCAGAATTGAGATGAAGGCTCATTGTTGATATATACGCATCGGTTGACGGAGGCCATGAAACTAAACCATCAGACGTTCAATCAACGTTGAATTAAAAAATGTTACGTTGATTAAATTTCAATCAAAAATTTGGTTTGCAACGCTATTTTCCTGGTGAGCATTTTGAGGGGTGATTATATCTCAGGAGATACTTAAAATCTTTTGCCAAACCTTCAAGCACTACTCGATATTCTGAATCAATCTTCATTTAATTTCCCAATCAAATTAAGGCGCATGAGCTTCACCGGGAGAAGCGGAGGCTGCTTTTTTTATTGCAAGGGTTCGTGTTTCTGGCTGATTTACGCAGCCAATTTACGCTCAAAGTCTGCTGGACAAGAAGACGCTGTCCGAATTATTAACACAATTTCCGGAGTTTAGTGAAGACTTCTCAAGGAGATTGCGCTGTCTCGAGCGATCCGTTTCCTGGTCGCAAGACGCGACTGTAAAAACTGCACCAACACGAACAGAAACGAGCAAATAGCAGGATATATAATATATTTATATTTTATATCGCTCTACGAGCTAATATTTATGTATTGGCTCTCCTGTGACGACAAAAATATATGATTACTGGCATATATTATAGTAACATTTTATCTGTGATTCGGGGTACAAGTGTAAAATGAAAAGATCTGTAGCATTATTTAACATAAGAATGGCGAGCACGCGATGCTCATATACTGTAAGTGTTTTAAATTTATGATACAACATCAAAGTGACAACTATCTCATTACTGGCGCATTGTGCGATGAACTGCAGATTCAAAGAATCTCTACATGGAAATATAATAAAAAAATTTCTGTTTCGATATTTCTGAATGAATATGCGACATGAAGAAGCTGTACGAATTGAATTTCCTTCTCTGTTATGCAACCTCATTGACGAATTTCACGGCCTTTTTCTTTAACAATGGCCGACGGTTGGCCAACAAAAACGTGCAATCTTTTCCAATAGTTCACCTGATTTCTGCTGTCAAAGAAACTGAACAAAAAATAAATTAATTAATAAAGCAGCTCCCTCGTTGACGCAGAGTCGATGACATTTGAAAGTTTTAATCTAATTGCAGCCTCACTCAGTTGAGAGCTAAGCGACCACTTGTATTTATTTCATTATTCAAATCTCAAATTTTAAAGGAATTGATAGAAAATAATCACAATGTATAGAATCGAGTGCAGTAAAATTGGAATTTTAGCCAATGTGAGTTGAGTCTACCTAAGCTTGAAAAAATATATGTAAAAAAGAAATAACTCAGTACTCACTGCAGTGAGAGACAGAGAGCGCATTTTCTCGTCGACGAAAACTTGAGGTCACGGACAGACGGACGGACAGACGGACAGACAGACAGACCGACGGACGGACGGACATGGCGAGCACAATAGTGCATTTTTTCCATAAATGAGAAAATGCGCTAATAATAAGAATGAAATTAGCAATAAATGTTTAAATGAAATTTGATCGAACCTTTTTTTCTTGGCAGAGTGGACCAGCCATGATATGTAATTTATGTGTATGGTCTACTGAAAATTACCCACATTGGATGATTTTAATTAAGCCTTGGGCTCAGGCGAAATTTTTATTACACAGTTTTCAGAAATTTTATTGAAGGTCTTCGGTCAATATATTTTCTGCAAATGTAATTACAAAAAGTTTGGCAATAAATGCTGTAATTTGTAACAAACACTTTGATACAAGCTAATAACTAAAGTAATTCAGATCGCATTACTGTTTAATAAAAAATTGTCGTTTTAATCAAAATTGACATCGCAGCACTTCATGTTGCAAAAATTTTTTGGAATGTTTTTTTGACCCGTCATTGTATATAAATAGCTTGATGCTCAATTACCAAGATTTCAGGTCTAGAATGTAGCGCAAATGACCCCAAAACCGTAACTTAAATTTATAGACCTCATGAGTAGTTGTGCGACTCACTCGGCCAAATCTTATTAGAACCAATTGCACTTCTGTTGCACTTCTTTCTCTTGTTCTCTTTTATTCCTTCTCTCATTGTCACCGTAATTACTCACTCATTCAAAACCTGTTGGTTATTTTATATTGTTTATATTTTGTTTTTGTAGATAAAGCTGATAAAGTATAAAAATTTTCGTGTTCAGTAGATATAAGGTGATGTATTTTTGCCGCAGGTTTAGGCTTGGTGACCCGAAGCTCATGGTCAAGTTTAATGCTCCTGAACCCGAAAGATAATGACCGAGCTGCGCGACCTGCAGCGATACCGCGGCAATAAAGAGCGGCTTGAGCCTTGATCACTCGTCCCCCGGGGGGCAATGTGGGGCTACAAATCGGATTTACACTCGAAATTTGATTGTAAATTGAGCAGGACCGATCGTTGGACAAAGATTTAACACCGAATGTCTACTTATTGTATGTGGGTTTGAAACTCAACGTTGCGTGTAAATGCATGTATAGTTCATCTAGCTTGAACCTCGTTTTTTTTTCTTCTGACATGTGAGTAAATATATTATCATGTTAAGTAACGTTGCAAAAAGAATTTTACGATAAATTTTCTAAATGAAAGATGCCTGATATGCAGTGAAGAAAGCGCAAGAAACCTTCGTTTGTGTTAACTTGTTGACTCAAAATTCAAATTGCCTTAGCATTTGATAATACAGTTTAGTGGTACTTAATTATCCATCAATACCTAATTACTTATTGCTCACCTTTACAGAGAATGCATTACAGAACCGTCAAATTATCTCAACATTTAAGTATACTGTTCACTAGTACCTATACATTAATATAATTCTTAACCGCTCACCTTTACAGAGAATGCCGGGCAGAGCTGTCACCAGCAGCAATAAGATCGTCGTTGTGGAGCCATCAAACCAAGATGGCGAGGCGTGCCATTTCGTGGGACTTTTAGTGTGACTGTAATCACCATGACAGATCACCGGGTCTGTATCACCATAACAGATCACCGGGTCTGTATCACCATGACAGATCACCGGGTCTGTATTACCATGACAGATCACCGGGTCTGTACGATGTCGTTTACAATGACGAGACATTGTGCCTTGGAACCCGATTGAGCTATAAGAAGTATCAAGTTAATCATTCACAAATAATTGTTATCAAGTGATAGGATAGCGAAAAAATTAATGTATAGTTGTCAATTACTTGCAAAAGTCAGTTACACATTTATAATGAATTTGAATAATTTCACTGCACATAAGAAGGACGAATTTAGATTTTCTATTTCAGTTTTCAAGCAATCTTTAATTATTATTCAAAATTTATATATGTGGCATTTGGTTAAATTTGTGAGTTGAATTTTTGGCTTTTAAGTGGTTTAATAGCAGTTCGCCTTCATGTAATTCATACTTGTAATTGATATTTTCCTGTTATTGCTGGCGAGTAATATTAACATTGCAAGCAAAACAAAATATCTTGTTTGTTTCTACGATTTAAATTCTGTCCGCTCACACATAAATTCCTTAGTGTCCGAATTTCTAACAAAATTTTTACCGTGAGTCAAATTTTTCACAAAAATTTGTCGTAATTATTTCTAACACTAAAATGTATGCAGAAAATTTTTAATAATTGCGGTTATCTTCCCAGACAAGAAAACCTAACAAATACCAAACCTCGGTTCCATCACTGGTGGAATTACCTTGCAGCTAAAAAAATCAACAAGTGAAGAGCGAAACTTTATCACAAAGCTCCCGAATATCATTACTAAAATATTTTTATTTTAACAATACATGAAATGTGTCATCAATCAATATTTATCAATATTTCAATATTTTACAATATCAATATTTTACAGCAATATCAATATTTTTTTTATCAATATTTTACAGCAGATTATCAACCTCTATCTCTTGATGTCTTCCCAGCTTAAATGGTATCGATGATACATATGTCGCGTCCAGTACGCGTGCGACATATGCTTCTAGTTTGTAGCCTTACGGTGCGGCGCGGAGCTGTATTCGGGGTCGCAGCCTCCTGCCATCCATTACAGTTTTGATGTCCCTAGAAGTTAAGCTTCTGCGGAAAGCTTCCACTGAATTAATCTTTAGATCAATTTCTATAATTGTCATATTGTCTTGTTCATGTTATAGTAGTTGTTTTATAATTTATAGTTCTCCAGTGTGAAGTAAAATCGTTTTCTTTCTTTTGACAGAGGAAAGTAAGCTTAAATTCCGTTCACAATTTAGAATTTAAAAACAAGGGCACAAGCCATCCACGTAAGTTACTAGTGATTGTATCTGTTGCCACGTTCATATTTATTTTAGCCAGGAATTGTGCGATACTGATATATTGGTTCTTTAATTACTTGGTATACTTGGTATAAATCTTCAATTTTGTTATTTCATTTGTTCTGATGTGCGGTATTTGTCCCGCAGTTTTACAAGAAGAATAAGGAAACCCGGAATGACTAAACTACATTCCTTATCATTGTTCCTGCCTGGCTTGATGAGGTGGCCATTTATAATTTAGCCGGGACAACATATAATATATATGAACATAAATGGTATTTTTTATCCATAAAATGGTATTGCTGGGATTTTAGATTTAGAATTTATTGTCGCGCATCAACGAAACTTCATCAGCGTGTCGGATACTTCATGGTAACTTACGGTGCATTCATGCGTTGTAATGATGCATGGAATCAGTAGTGGCCGTCATCCGCATTACCATGAGGCAATACTCTCACGGTAATCATTAGCATTACC
>NW_025936930.1:0-1593 GCF_000764305.2 Hyalella azteca | reverse complement strand
GCTTCCATGAGAACTCGCTAAACATGTGTACAGCATTGGAAAATTTTGCATTGAACAATAGCAACATTTTTGTTAAATTTTAATGCTCCGCAAACTTCTTTAGATCATCGTTGCGAGACTCGTTCGCCATTCCGCCATCCGCCATTCAGGCTATATTGTGATATGTTGTTTGATGCTGTACGATGCAAGATAATTTATGATGCTATATGCTGCTTTCTGCTGCTGTGTGATGCCGTTTATGGTGCTGTATGATGCTGTATAATGATGTATGGTGCAATATGATGCTGTATTATGCTGTATGATGCTGTTTGATGTAGTTCATGAGGCTGTATGATACTGTATTCTGCTGTATGGTGCTATATTCTGCTGTATGGTGCTATATTATGCTGTATGATGCGGTATCCTGCTGTATGATGTTTTAATTTACTGTATGACGCTGTATTTGCTATATGATGCTGTATAATAATGCATTATGCTCTGCATAATTATGCATTATGCAGATAATTATATTTATAATTATGCATTATGCTTTACCGAATTATGCTGTCTAATAATGTATGATGCTGTAATCTGCTTTATAATGCTTTATTCTGCTCTATGGTGGGTGCTATACGATTCTGTATGATCAAGCTATATTCTGCTGTATGATGCTATATGATGCTGTGTGATACTATATGCTCTTCATGTGCACGTTACGCAAGTAAGCTACAGCCAAATTTTATAATTTGTTTTCCAACGCTGGAGGCGAACGCGTCTAAAGTAATTCGGATGAAGATTTGATAGCGTAATCGACATTTGAAGGGAAGTAACCTCTGGGTTGGCCTCTATCGTTTTTCACATATTACTCCTGCAATAAGTATAATTTATTGAATAATTTTAAGAAAGTGAAAATACTCACAATTTATTTTAATTTTTTATTGCCCATGATTCAGAAATTTTTTAACGTATATTACATATTGTATGGTTTGTTAAAATCGGTTTCGCAGTCGATGGAAGTTACCAAGTTTTCTATAAAAGCATTTCTTCATCCAAGATTCCTTCTGCAATAAGGACTCACTCAATTTAAATTTCAAGCTTTAGTTTATTTATTCCTCTCAAGTAATTACATTTTCGAAAATTGTTCTAGATGAGCCTAAAGAAACCATTCAGTATCGTAAATTTGAAAATAAAAAAGATATTAACATTTATCATCTGCGAACGTTTTTACTGCTAATCCGATTTTTTCTATTGTTATATTTGGAAGCAAGATCGTGGATCTTAGAAACTTTGATAAATTTAAATACAGAATATATGAAAAATGGATGCATTATATGCGGAAAAGGATGAAAAATGTAATGAAAATTCATGCGAATGAATGATAAATGCATACTTTGTAAGAAATGTTGGCACAAATTGTTTAAACTTCTCACCCACTCAAGTTTGTAATCGTCGTTTGGTTCACATGCAATATTAAACTTTCAAGGAATTTAAAAGCAAAGAAAACGCCAAGAAAATTCACCATATCGATATTGAAAACGTTTCGGAGTCCAGCTCCATCATCAGTTCGACTAAACTAAAAATGAATAAAATCACTTTAAAAGTCAAAATTCAAAG
>NW_025936929.1:15716-33055 GCF_000764305.2 Hyalella azteca | reverse complement strand
ACAAAAAGAAAACATACATTCAACAATAATTAATAAGTACACATTAATTCAACAATAATTCATATATAGAGAGCAGATGGTTGGGTGAAAAATATCGGTAGATGCCTCCCGGCAACAGCGCGGTACTACCAGAATAAATATTCGATTTTATGATCAACTTCTTGTGCGATTGAATGGTATAGACGTCGCTCGTTAACATTACTATTGCCAAAAGAACAGCAGTGAGTTGAAACAATTAACCGAATTGAGTTGGGCCAATTAACCGTAAGCAGTATAGATTCGTGGCATTCATGAGCGGCGGCTCCACACAACCACCTCCTCTGACAGCATTGGGCGCACTGACCACGCGACGCTTGCCGCATAAATACTGTATATGCGCGTCAAGCTCGAGAGGTTTTGAAACACCCAAGTATTTCAAACACCCGTTTGAGACCCCGTTCAAACACCCGTTCGTGAAACACCCAAGTGTTTCAAAACGGGGGGCCTTTTTCTCTCAGTGCATCACTGAGAGAAAAAAGCCCCCTGTTTTGAAACACTTGGGTGTTTCAAATCCTCCCCGAGCGATCGTGCCCAAACCGAAACACCCGGGTGTTTCAAAAACGTTCAGGTGTTTCAAAATTTGCGATTTTGAAACACTTAGGTGTTTCAACGGTGGAACACGGGAAGTCTACGGAGAATGAAACCTTATTTTCAGAATTTATGCAATATCCTTGTCCAGTTTCCAGCGCCTGACAAAATTATTTTAATATATTTTGCTCCTCCGGTCGATCGCAGTTTAATCCATGGCTGCCTCAATACCAAAATTATGAAAATTATATTCATCCGTATTTATCTGATTTAAACGCTTTTCTCCTTCACAGCAAAATTAGTCATATATTCATTATTTCATACACATATTTATTACACAATTTTATTGGTATGTACAATCATCATGAAACTAAACTCTTTGCTCTCACCTCTATCGAACTGTGGTTGAAGAAACTATGAGTCGCCCGCCGAGATTCGAACCTCTGCCAAGACTGCAACCAAACGCTCGCGAGCAGGCGCCTTAGTCCACTCGGCTACGGAGACGGCAACTACATAGAGCTGCAGTATTGGTTTTGTCTTGCGCGCGGTACTATCAGAATAAATCTTTGATTTTATTATCAACTTCTAGTGTGAGTGAATGGTATAGATGTCGCTCGTTAACATTACTATTGACAAAAGAACAGCAGTGATTTGAAACAATTAAACGAATTGAGTTGGGTCAATTTACCGTAAGCAGTGTAGATTCGTGGCATTCATGAGCGGCGGCTCCACACAACCTCCTCCTATGACAGCGTTCGGCGCACTGACCATGCGACCCTAGCCGCACAAATATAAGCGCGTCAAGCTCGAGAGGTTTTGAAACACTCAAGTGTTTCAAAACGGGGGGCCTTTTTCTTTCAGTGATAGGCCTGTCGCCGATTCTTAACATCGCAGAACATTCACAGCATCTTGTGGTCTCGAACTCGCAACTCACTGCTACAATTCTGCTGTGCTTAACCGCCCGACCTCCTTGCCAATTCTGACCAGAGACTGGCGCACAGAGCTGGGATAGAACCCGCGTCAATCCTGGTACTCAGAACTTTAATCACTGGGCCACCCTGCCATAATCATGCTGCATCGTTCGCGAAGCATGAGCATCGGAATCAATCATTGGGCATTGGTCACATTGATTGTAAAATTCGTGCATCCATGTCAATCAAGCCGCATCGTTCGCTAATCGTGAACGTCGTAATCGATTATGGGGTATTGGCCACTTCGACCGTAAAATGCGTGCACCCATGTCAATCATGCCGCATCGATCGCGAAGCGAGACTCAGCCACATTGATCGTAAAATGCGTGCATCTGGGTCGATCATGCCGCATAGTTCGCGAAGCTTGGGTGTCAGAATCGATCATTGGGCAATGGGCATTGGTTACATTGATCGTAGAATGCTTGCATTCATGTCAATCATGCACACCATTCCCGAATCGTGAATATCTGAATTGATCATGAGGCATCGGCCACATCAATCGTAAAATGCGTGCATATATGTCAGTCATGCCGCAGCAATCGCGAATCGTGAACGTCGGAATTGATCATGGGGCATCGGCCACATCGATCATAAAATATGTGCATCCACGTCAATCATGCCGCATCGTTTGCGAAGCGTGAGCGTCGGAATCGGTTATTGGGCATTGGACACATCGATCGTAGAATGCTTGCATTCATGTCAATCATGCCGCATCGTTCGCGAAGCGTGAGCGTCGGAATCAATTATTGGGCATTGGACACATCGATCGTAGAATGCTTGCATTCATGTCAATCATGCCGCATCGTTCGCGAATCGTGAGCATCGGAATTTACCATTGGACATCGGCCACATCGATCACAGAATGCTTGCATCCATGTCAATCTTGCCGCATCGTTCGCGAAGCACGAGCGTCATAATCGATCATTGGGCATTGGCCACATCGATCGTAAAATGCATGCATCCGTGTCGATCATGCCTCATTGATCGTGAAGCGCAAGCTTCAGTATCGATTATTGGGCATCGGCCACATTGATCGTAAAATGCATGCATCTATTTCAATCATGCCACATCATTCGCGAAGCGTGAGCGTCAGCCACATTGATCGTGAAATGCGTGCATCCATGTCGGGCATTGATCGTAATGCGCGGGCGTCTATGTTGATCATTGATTGTGAAGCGCGGGTGTCTATGTCGATCATCTTGCAACTTCCGCATTGATTGTGCAAGTACGCGCTATCATCAGGTATCGGTCAGAGATGCACTTTCGTATTTCTAGCAAACATAGTGGCAACTTTCTTCCCTGGCGTACTGGTGGTGTGCATGGTAAACTTCCGGCGCCCACGCAAGTCGCAACACCTTCCAGACCATGGGCAATCAATTNAAAAACGGCGTCCTTGACCTATGTTGTGCCATACTCTACAGACTGGGCCCGCCATGCAGAAATGGCTGCCATTTTTTTTTTTTGGAATGAATAGGACAATTCCGTCAATTACATTTTCAAGCCGACACCAGGGTGCAACTTTAATGTAAGTAAAATTTTTTAATAGGGCAAATATTTTTTATTGCTCCAGAGCTTAGCAGAGGTACTTTTCCAAAATCACACTTTTTTTCAGAGATTTTTTTGGAGATAGTAAATGTTTGATTTCTTGACTAGCTTTATGCATAATAGATAGTAAAAATGTTGAAGTTTACACCACTATTTTTAGTTTTGCAATATTTTGATTAGTTTAGCTGCTACAACATTTCTACGAAATGTATGACGCGCGTCCCGATTTACCCCGCCTGTCCCTTTTTACCCCGTTTGACGGTAGGACTAGATAAGCTTAATCTTTGAGCTATGAAAAAGTTGCTTCAAGTTCAACTTTCATAGAAATGATTGATATCTCAAGCTCTCAGCCTCTCACCTGAAATAATTGATATGAGCAAGAGAGTTAACTAGATATATACTGAGTATAGGAACTACATTATGAAAGTCATCCCAACAGACAACTAACGCTTATAAACGTAGAGAATACAAATGACAGAGCACCACCTAAACCTACACCACTGCCACCTTGCCGGTCGCAATAACATCGGCATTGAATGTACTGCGTTAGTTACTTCAAACTCATTTTTAAGTTACCCTATAAATTTATATCTCAGTTCTTAAAGTTACTCTAGAATAACAAATTAAATGGAAACAAAGTTCACTGCTTAGTCCATGAGACGAGTTTCGAAACAAATCAACATAATTATCAGGCGATAGCTATTGTATATTTTCAAAGCCTCCACTTCCTTAGTACAAGCGTCTTAACACAGTCAGTCCAGGGCCTTCGGACAGAAACACTTGCCAAGTTGCCAATATCAGTAATTAGAAATTTCAATGAAACAGGCATTCATATATAATTTTCCCAGAACAGATGCAACATTTTCGGTTATGACGGCCAAACTAATATTAGCGAACCTGTTATTATGGTAAAATGCTAGGCCAGCTGGTATAATATTAAACATAAGATAAAAGGGGTCGCCTGGCGAAGAACACCACTGCCCTGGATGTAATGGACCATCATGATTCCTGCCTTACGTAACGTTGCCCACAACACTTCAAGCCGTCCGTATCCAGGCCGTGGATCGAACCAGTTCTCGGTCGAACGGCCACTTGTTGAAGGACGATAAATTTTGGAACAGAACTATGCTATCTGAAACCTAACCTCAGATGCGGTGAATGTAAAATTCATAATCAGTCATAATACTGATTATGATGTATTTGAAGAGGTCAAAAAAACCTAGAAATAACATAATCTTTTGAAACCTGTCATTAGTACAACATTGAACAACATGAACCAGGTCTCTCAGTTGAGTTGCTACTGGTGATTTAGCCGCGACTAGAAGAGCAGGTAGCAAGAGAAGCAGCACTTCTTGGAAATTGGCTACGATCCCAGGAAGTCTGATTCGATCAGCGGCCAGGTGGTGCACGGCAGGTTATATGAGAGGCCGGAGGACGACAAAGCCGAGTGGTTCACGGCTGATTGGTGGATGTCCGGAGAGATCCAAGGCATTCGATTCAGGGCTTATTGGTGCACAAATTGGTGGTGCACGGCTGCGCTCCCGATAGAAGACTAACTAGTTAAACTAATCATTTGAACTCAAATGATTAACTCTATAAATGATAGGTTTACCGCGAACTTGTTACAAGTGACATCTGTGACAATGCATCAAGCCGTCCATTTGAGCATAAAAATTTCACATTTTTGCCACAAATAAGGGAGTCATTTGGGCCGATTTTGGAGTCATTTTCCATCGGCTTTGCTATATTTTTGCAAATCTAGTATCTATCGATTATTGCGCGCCAGTAAAAAAAAGTGGACAGTTCAAACGTAGACTTATGCGTTATTAAAAATTACGCACAAGCTCAGTAAGGGTTATTCACTTCAGCACAGATAATTCCAAAGAGAAGATAAAGAAAGCTGGAGCAGCTCAGTAGCAGAAACGTGACGTTCAGACATACATTTTAAGCTCCGTTTTAATTTATATATCTATCAATAGATTCGAATTATATTGACAATAATTAAAATTCAATGTTAAGTAAAATACAAACTTTACGAGTGTACTCGGCAGAAGAAATTTTAATGAAAACCAATCGTAATATATCAAGCTTTTATTAAACCTACTTCTCAATAACTAGTAATCACGTTGAAGAAATGATAAATTTCATCTTTGTCAAACACAGCAACTTTAGTATTGCAGTGTCGACACATGACTGGGTGGAACAATTCTTCAGTGGACGACTGGAGAAGAGCAGCAGAAGGGAAACAAAGAGTTGATTCTTTCTCAGTTGTGTGACCGAATCTAACTTTTTTAGAAGGTCCAACCGAGTTGAGCGAATTCCTTTTTTGTGGTCCTGGAATACCTGGTGTGCCACAAACAGCGTCAGGATTCGTTGATAATTTCTCTGAAGAAACCTTAATTTCTGTTGTGATCGACTTCGTTGTGGTAGAAGTTCTATCAGCTGGCGAGGCTATCACATCACCATTGTATTTGACGCCACTGTTCACTTTCGGCGAATAATTTTCCGTCTTACCAACACGTTGAAGTTCAGTTGATTGTTCACGACATCTATCCTTGATCTGCAGAACATCTTCATCTAACTCCATTGACGAAATTTGATCTATCTTCCCGACAGTTTCTGCTTGATCAGATTTCCCGGTATCGCCAATTGGTATTTCCCCATCACTTTTATTATCAATTATTTCATTCTCACTACTTTTGCCCGCATCATTACAATCTTGAACTTCTTTACTCGATGCATCATCTTTCAAATTCAAGTATTCTTCTCTTTGAACCGGACGTGGTAGATCATCACTGGCTGTTACCTCCTCAAAAGCTTGGACGCTTTGGCGTTTCATCATTTTTCTCAGTTGCCGCTCCTTTTTCTTATTCTTCTTCTGTTCGCTTTTGGTGATCTTGGTGGGGAACTTGAGCCTTTGTGAGCAGTCAACCCGGCAGTTGAAAACAAACATGGCGCGGTACTGGTTGCTGAAGGTCGTGTGCCTGTGGAAAGGTACGGTACCTACGATCATCGACATTTGCCTGTGGTAAGATCAGTGTATGGATGCTCATTGTCACAATACAAAATATTTCCTGGAATGAACCCGGAATAATAATGAGAACACAGTAAGAAACCCACATTCATTTCAACGATAAAAAACACTAAGGTAACGAAGTTTAATTTATTACTAGTTGGGGAATAAAATTTAAGGCATATGAATGAAAGACGGGTCTATTGCCATATGTCAGAGTTCAGAACCTCTGACAGTCGGTGCAGAGCATGGTGAGGCAGCCAGGACAATTCAGCACAGCATCGGACTCTGGCAGAGCCGATTCTTCCTTATTCATTTTTCCTGGTGGCCTGCAATAAACTTTTATTAATTTTCTGCACATGGTCATCGTCAACAAACTAAAAAATTGGAAATGAAAATGATTACTCATCAGCACATACAATCAAATTTCAAGCATGAATGAAATAGAAAATGAAATTTTAATGCAAAAAATTGTTCAGTATTTTTGGTCGTGAGGATTAGCTTGGAAATAAAAATCAAATATCGTCTTTCTGGAACCAAACTGTAGCTTCTAGCTTCTTAGAAAGGTTATTCATAATATGAAATTATCATATGAGGTATATCTCTTACATTATTATCTTTTAAATATTTGTCTAAGTCTCACTGTTTTAAACCTGAGGCAGTATATATAGGGGCTGTTGAAGCGATCCTTCAACTAGCATTAGAATCATTAGATTCACGGTAGGTACTATAATTAGCATAAATAAGTTTTATTATGATTATAACTATGATTGTAACATATAGATAAAAATATAATAAAAAACAACAACAGAAAATTAGCTCTCACTGCACTCCACGCTTTGTCTTGGTTTTGGCAGAAAAACAACTCCGTCGGTGTTGGTCCATCCACAGTTGGTCTTGGTCATCGAGGGTGGGATCATAAAGCAAGTCAGCATCAGAGACAGTCTTGCGGCGCTGCTGCACGTCTGTGACAGATATCAAAAACAAAGAAGATAGAAATTCGAGACATGAAAACAGGCAGAGAAGTTGACATATTTTCTAAACACTAATGTGAATATGATTAATGAAAAAGACTCGTGAGTTTCAGAAATCTCAATATTTTAATTTAATTGCTAAAATTACAAATAATTAAAATGTGATAAAATTTTTACATTGATGGTAACATTACTGGCCTATTTCTGAATAATGATAGCATTGCTTTCTCATTTCCAAAATGATTATGGGTATTGGACCACAAAAAGTGGATCTCTACTTGATTTGTTTTCATGGTTGGTGACAGCAAAAATTATTGAAGTAAAGCCAAGATCAGAAAGTCTAGAGAGCTAGGTTGCCCAATTATTTTTTGTATTCTTTGTCAGACTACATAGGTACAACTGTACCTACAATCATGACAATTATAACGTAGTAGAATCTGACAAAGGTTAAAAATCACTAGCTTGTCATTTGAAAAGTAAAAAATGTTAGCAGCCAAAGTCCTCGATATGAATTCATATTACTACAGCTCAGATGATATCAAGTTGAGGAGAGGAGTTTGAAGAAATGCAATGCTAACAACACTGAAAGTGTCATGAAATTATGAAACTATGTTTATAATTCATTATTATCGCATATTAATATATTTATTTACCAGCATTGTTCTCATCATCATCTGAGTCAAAGTAAACAGTATCATATTGTTCTGCTGGCTGTCCACTTGTGGTATGACTGCTGCTCTCACCTGTTCATAGAATTAAATCGGAAAAATGATTAAAAATTCAAGAAATAATTCATCCATGCATGTGAAAAGCACTGTTATATATATAACCTATTTACATAATTAAAGAGAGAATAATTATTATTTCAAGAAATATTATATCAAAACACATGAAATAAGCAGCACATGAAAAAAGTTTGATAAACTGAAGTATACATACATAGATTTTCAAAACCATGACTATTTGTGTTGAAGAAAAAGTTTGAAGAAACATTTTTAAAGTAGAAACCTTAATTTGGAGAAATTCAGATTTTTCTAGACCAAATTTTCACTTATAAGTTTTTATTAGCAATAAAAGAGGCACATTTTCCCTGCTCCCACACCATTTTTTTGAGCAGAGATGCCTGAGGAAGACTCATGTCCATGATCTCTGGAGTTTGAGGCGCCAAATGAACTCATGGCAATCATTGCATTGTTTAGTTCACATGCCATCTCTTCTTCAAATGGGTCAGACTGGAACTCCTTTGAACCACCTGGGGAGGATCAAACAAAAATTATTCCAATAATTTTAACTGCGTCAAAAATTGCATGATAAAATGGCATGACTCAATACTAAAAAAATATAACTCAGTACTCACTGCAGTGAGTAACAGATAGTGCATTTTCTTGTCAATGAAAACTTGAAGTCACGGATGGACATGGCGAGCACAATAGGGCATTTTTTCCATAAATGAGAAAATGCACTAAAAAAAGAAAAATTTATTATATTGAATATTCAGGGAGGATTTGGTCATTAATTCAATTTAAGATTGAGAGAAAAACTTTGGATAAAAGATTTCAATATTTTTGAACACATCACCACTTAGGTTCAAGGATTTTTATCATAAATAACAACCACAATCAGGAAGTTAGGTTGGAGCTAGAAAAAGCATACCTAGAAAAGTATTGAAAACAAAAAAGCTAAACCAGTGCAAACATGTAATGTCCAAGTATTGTGTATATGTTAACACGTTGGCCGCGATGTGCACCATGTATGTACATGCTGTACTTAATCGCGATGTGTACACATGTGGTACATTCCTATGAAAAGTACATATTTTTATAAAATCTTATTACTCATTCAAATTTAAAATTTCAATGATACAATTCAATAGGCATGTTAGGGAATGCTTTGAAGTCAACTACTGCTTAGAGAAATAGTTTTATTTTCAAATGCAAGTAACAGAAAAAATTACGAAATTTGTGTCAATTGATGAAAGCAATATATATATCTATCTTTGCATGAAAATAAAATAAAATATTTTCTTATTGATCTGAAACTACAAAATTGGGTGTTGCCAACATCATTATATTTCATACCTGATTGAAAAACAATTATCGCACATGTATGACTTTCCTTCACAGTCACCAATGTATTTTTTTATCCTTTGAGTTTCACCTTTGCTACGGCACTTGCCTCATTTGCTGAGAGTATGTTGTAGCATTCATGGCAGTGCATCCTGGTTTTAGTTCTAGTTGGTTCAATCAAAGTGTGCTGTTCGCTTTCCCACTTGATAATTTGACATCTACATGCATCCTGATTTTACTCTCTCTGAGTGGCTGTTTGTAACAGAAGCTGAAGACAATATATACGATGAATGACCTATTTAAGGCAAATATAACTGAACTAACAATGTAAATACCCTCAATTTTATTCAGGATTATGAAAATCTGGACACCAATCTCTTTCCATAGTAATTTCCATGTGCAATATACATCATTCACAAAAACCTAAGAGATAATCATAATGTGTGCAATTATGCACACATTATTTTTGAGTCATAATGTGTGCAATTATGACTCGAAACTAATGTAGATTACTTGTGTGCATCACTCACAGTAACAAAAGTGATAAATTTAGGCGTTTTTTGGCAATATGAGCCATAGATGCATCGCCCACAGTATTCGAAATGATTACGCTAGGTGACATGTGCCAATATAAGCCACAACAGGCATGGCTTCACTTGGTACACATCGCCAGGAATAATGACTAATTTCAACCCTGAGTGATGTGCACCAAATATGGTCACCAATTTTATGTGACACAATGACAGAACATACCCCTGCATTGCTGCACACAACTTTTCTCCTTGCTGTCTGTCGGGTATAACTGAAGATATACAAGTTTGAACCTATCGCCCGTACGGCAATCGGGCCAAATCAGCAATCGCGGCCAACGTGTTAATGTATAATTATATATAAAATTTAGCACTCAAAAGTCAACATAGGTATTTCATATTTGAATTGCATAGAAGATAGATGTATTATTCAATACTTAGGAATTGACATTAAGGTTCTAGAGGACATTTACCATATACCTTTCAATTATCAGTCAATTTGTAACTCTCATCAAAGAGTTATAAATTATATAACTAAAAGTTATATAGGCAAGTCATAAACTTATAATTGCCCAATCATATTGCTTTGGCAAATCTGAGAAAATTCTGAATAGAAGTGGGTAAGTACTCTTCAAACCATAGCTTACATTTGGAGACTTTCTTCTTTCTTTCTTCATGTTGCTGAAGGACCATTTGTAGAATTTCATTATTTTGGTGATCATCCTCACTGTCACTGGCACTGCAAGCAAAGAAAAGCAATTTTTACACTTTTACCTTAAATTATTCATGAAGGACATGGTTAAGAAATAATAACAAGTCAAGCATTTGATAAGTGTTGATAAATAAAACAGCCTACCAAACTAAAATAAATACCATGCACAGTGGCTGGCTTCTCAATGTTCTCTGATGAGCACAAAGAGCTGGATGGAATATGAGAATATTGCTATCATGCTATGCTATGCAATATTAATAATGTATAGCTGAATAAAATAGTATAGGTGTTATGAATTATTCATTAGTTTCTATACATAGCTATAGCTGATAGCTCCAAGCTCCAATAACTGACAAAGAAGAATTTAAATCATTTAATATAGAGCGCAGGCTGCAGAGAGGTCCCATATTACTGGTAAATGTACAAGAAAAAAACTATTAGGGATCACTTCAATATTTAATAATTTCAGCCATTTAACAACAAAATTGACACAATTTGAACATGGCTTGGCAGTAAAAGTAGGTAAATAAGCAATGACCTTAACAATACAACTTGTATAATATGCAATCAAGTACGAATATTGCAATCAAGTATGAAAAAACAAACTTGAAATGAAGAAAACAAAAAATTAATTAATTTACACATGACATAAATGCTGGACTTGCTTCATATAAAGTTGTTTATTTATATAGGCCTAAGAGGATTAAAAGAGTAAATATTTCAGAATCTTCCATTGAGCCACAATGCATCAATCTACATTAGTAAGTTAGCTACTGACTTACTGTATCTTAGTGTATTATAATTCATATATATACCTAGATTATTTCCAAATGTATATTTAAGATCTTACCTACTGTAGTGATGGCTAAAGCAGTAGTCAACTTCATCGTCACTGCTGCAATCATCATACTTGTGATCCATTATGTTTGGTGTGTGAATAATTCTACACTCTACAGACAAAAATTTATAATGTATTTTCCAATTTAATACTATAATTAAGACACTAAAGACAGTGTTATCCTAGTAGACTCCTGCGTCTCGAAATAATTTTCTTGAAATGAACCTGGACAGACGAAATGAGACAAGAAAATTCCAGGAAAAAAATAACGGGACAGGGTAAAATTTGTCCCGGAATAAACGTATGAACCGAGACAAGACTTCTGTCCCGGACTTTAAAACTTATGTCCCGGTTATTTATGAACCAGGACAAGACAGACAGATTTGAAACGAGACATAATGAGACGAGACGAGATTCATCTTAATTATTAAGAAGGCCGTTCATGGACGCTCCAACTCCAAGCTCGGCGAACTGAGGGTAAATTTTGGCAGCAGCATCTTGCAGGGTAGTGACGTGGCTGAGGGTGTGCGAGAATAGTGAGGTATGAACTGCACTAATAATTGTGCAGGGACTTTTTAGTTACGTCGAGACATACATTTGTTGACTAATGTAAACTAATTTATAATTTGGCATAATTATTATATTATATTATATTATATAAATACTATATTATAATATATAATTATTATATTATAATCATAAATTTTAACTAATTTATAATTTGAACATTGAGTTCCCTGAAGTCGGAGTTCCCTGGGACCAGCAGATCTTTGTAAAATCTGCACTCGCGTGTAAGTTCGGCCGTCACCAGCCCTTGGTCTCGTTATCACTTCAGCAACATATTTGTGGCTAACACACCCCAGGCCTCAAGGATATTGTTTTAGGCAAGGGGTGGCTTTAGGTGGCCGGTGAATTGCCAGCAGGTGGCCGGAGCTAACCTGCTCTGGCCGACTGCTGGCCACCCACGGTCCGGGAAGGAGAGAAGGCACTGCTATGAAGGGGCACTTGACAGCGCCAAGAGAGAGATTTATGTGCTTGCGGTTCCCTCAGAAACTACTGGGCATGTTTTGACTTCAACAATTTAGGATAGAAACTTTATTTGAACGTGCAGTCCCATGTAATGCTAATGTAGCAGTTGCGCAAATATAGCTGCAAATTTTTTTTACAATGGTAATCCGTACCACGGTACTTCGCATCATTATGGTTTTCGCTCCTGTTATTTGCTTTAAAATTAAGTATTTATTTTTGCCTTTTATTATCATATAAATCATAATTTTTATAATCACAGTAATAATAATTTAAATCAGTAATTCAGTATGATAATAATTTAGCGGGCTGATATTAATATTCAGTTTGATATTAATATTACAGATTATCAAGCAATGTGCAATGTGTTGTTACACGCTAATTTTTAGACTTTAAAAAATGTCTAAAGAAATAAAATATCAATTTAAATGCAAGTCTTAACCATATTTGATGAACTTCTGATAAAAATTTACACATTTACATGAATGTTCTAATTACTGTACAGATCATGTACATATAGAATTTAAAATGCTATATTCCAGCTCATTTAATTCAATGATTAATTTATTAACCAGACCAGTGGGCAGGGAAAGAAGAGTGCATGTTTACCTTGAAGAGAATGCAGGAGAGCATGACAACCAAAGCTCTGGTCGTGCTTTAATCTACCAAAGTTTCACCTACCTTTTGGCTTCAAGTGCTTATATCTAATACTAGATTAATAATTTGGAAATGTTTGGGGTATCGATGAATGAAGAAAAAATAGTTAAACTGATGTATATCGAGAAAATGCTGGAAAAGTCACACACTTTACGAACACCGGGGTGCAAAATTTCATCCTCCCTGATAACAGTTGAAATAAAAAGTTTACATAATTTATCTTAATGTCTACGTATTTAAAATAATTAGCCAGGATGGCATTCCAAATTTCAGACTTGGATCTTATTTATGAGGGGAGTTATTGGACCTAGTAATAGTTAAGAAATTCCATAAGCGACCAATGCAGCTGAGCGGGATGATGCAGTCTTAAGGACAAATCAAGTTTTTTTATTACAATATGAATTGTTTTGAAAACATGGGTTGAAGAATGACAAGTTAGCCATTTATTGTTAATAGGGCCATAGACAGTTACCAGTTAAATTGAGTTAATTGCAGATTTAGCAAAATTTGTCTGACTGACATGGCAGTTAGTTAGTGGTCCGACAAACACCACAAACCTGTCGATGTATGGCTGAGTATTGAGTAAAAAATGTTACCCTTAAGTCTTAACTAAGGCTTCCATGGCACTTTATGGGAACCGTACGAGTACAAGCCAAGTTCATATGTGTTTGGAACGAGTTCAGGTTCCACGGAGCGCATTGGGACGCAGGGTCTAGATTAGTTAGCCAATTAGTAGACAGTGGAGTGGAGTCCTGGTAAGATATTCCTAATAATACTAAAGCTAGTTTTAGATTATCTCTGAATTTAATAAAATTTTGTGCTACGCCTCCAGGAAATCTTCACAATTGCGCAGTTTCCTGAATTGTTTTTAAACGCTTGTTTAAGGGGGAGTATAGCCTAAATTTTGGATTTTGCCTTTTCCGATTAGAAGTCTCATCTTAAAGCTGACATTCTGACCTATCCAATGGTACCATAACCATCACTGTATGTTGATTTATGCGTTCACGACATATCGCTAAAGGGTTAGGGGTGGTGGAGTTCTTTAACATTTAAGATAGGGGGAAATTAGCTGCCAAGCTCTTAAATAGAGTGTCTGCTTCAGCTGCACTTCAGTTACCCGCCTGGCATCATATGGGGTGGTGTGCATGCAGTCGTTCCCACCACCTTGACTGGAATCGAGTTCCAGTAACGTTTAGTCTTGTATCTTTGCTACATTGAGCGACTATTCCAATGCGCGCGAGACTTTGTCTGGCTCTACTGAAAAGTTAACTTATTGTCACTGCAAACCTACCTCTTCCTACAGTTTTCAAGCTACAGCATTGAAAGCAGGGTTGGTGATTTTTTTTATTTTTTTAAAAAATAAAAAATCAATGATTTTTTTATTTGATTTTTTTGATTTTTTCAACTTTTTTGTCTTTTTGAAGTGTTATTTTTTATGTTGCAATTAGCCTACTAACAATAACAGTATATGGATCATAATGGATGGCTACAAAGGGCACTTATTGCCTTCAATAATGGCCAACAGGCCAAGGTGGTGTTTACCACTTAGGGATTTTTGGGTAAACAATTATTGGTAAGTCTATTCATTAGCTTTGTAAAATTTGTATGGAGCAAGGTAATGAGCTAAATATTGACCATTTAACTGGCTTCAATATACAAAAACACTTCAGGAATGCAGATCTTCTAAACATTGAAGAGTCATATAACAGATAGGTAGCTGATAGCACAGTGCACAGCACTATCTATAGATCTACTAGTTTTATGTCCTATAAATCTACCAGACTCTACCCTCTTTACACATTACACACCGACTAGTAGTGACTGAGTGACTGACTGCACTGTTCCCATTTAATTCACACCAAAAACCAATACTAAACATAAACTGAATGATAACCAAACAAACCTCATACAACTTGAAACATGACTTAAGTTATGAGAAAATCTAATACTGTTTGAAATAAACATGTGCACAATTAAAATATTTTATATTCATTCACTGCATTTAATTATTTTATATATAGTCTTATAATTGTAATTGTTTTGTTTCTAGTTTTAAATTCACATATTTAAAGATTGAAATTAAATATTTTAATTAGAATACTCGTATTAGGGCGGAAAATCTTTCTAATTGCCTAAAAGCTCAATACAATCTCAACCTCTCAATATACAGGTTGGGGCAGAACCGATTGAGCAGTTTTGAGGTAAAATAAAAGAGTAATGGAGGTACATAAAGAAAAAAGTTTAGCAAAGAAGAAAGGTTAGCATAACATACCATTTAGAATACTTATGTTTTGAAAACAATATCTGGAAGATGGGGGCCGTTAGCAGCAACACACAGTTGGAGTCATTCTCAGAGGAGGGAGTAACCGTAACAGTGAATTCCGATCGCTATGCTGCAATGTTACAAAATTTCTTGCAGCCCATGATGGAAAACATGGTTGAAAATGAAGCATAGGGGGACCTGTGGTTCCAGCAGGATGGTGCTACAGCTCACACAGTCTGAATGTCACTCAATATTTTGAAACGCATGTTCCAGACTCTGAGGGGTGATTTACAGTGGCCTGCAAGGTCACCTGATTTCAACATTTGTGATTTCTTTCTTTGGGGATATCTAAAAGAAAGGGGTTCAGAAGTCACCCTCACACCCTACCACAGCTAAGGGAATGGATTATTGCAGCAGAGGTTATGGCCATTCCTCACCATATGTGTGAACATGCTGTAGAAAACTTCCAAGAATGACTCCAACAGTGTAATGCAGCTAACAAACCCCATTTTCCTGATATTGTTTTCAAAACATAAGTATTTTAAATGGTATGTTATGCTAATCTTGAGGAAATTAAACTTTCATCTTTATGTACCTCCATTACTCTTTTTATTTCGCCTCAAAACTGTCAATCAGTTCTGCCCCACCCTTTATAAGCTAGCTAACACATATAAATTGTATATTGTAACCAATATATAACAAATAGTCGAATAGTTTAGGACTAATTATAGGTAGCCTTATAAGAATTAGCTAAGCTGCTAGCTACATACAATGTATTGCACACTTGATGCCTCTGTACCAAAAATATTCAATTTATTGAAACCTAATACACACTAAAGGCAAAAAGATTATATACCAATTTGTCATTCATAGTACATTTATACTAAGCCATGGATAACAATACCTCAATATAAATTAAAGACTGCCACTCAATATATTTAAATATATGAAAAAATAAAAAATCAAATAAATCAAAATAATAAAAAAAATCATAATTTTTTATAAAAAATCAAGTGATTTAATCATTTTGATTTAATCATTGCCAACCCTGATTGAAAGATATACCATTTGATTCGTAAAGACCATACCTATGGAGCAACAAAGCCCCTTTTTTAGATTTGTGCATAGTTTGGATTGAAAATGGGGGGAGGGTGGAGAAATCAGAAGAAAATAAGAAACCTGGAAAATGCGTATAAAAAAGCTCAGATAAAAATAAAAAGTGGGGCTGTGTTACTCAATTGGTCTTTACAAATCAAATGGTATTCTTCAAATGCTGTAGCTTGAAAACTGTAGGAGGAGATAGATTTTTAAAGTACCCCCTGTTACCGTTTTCTATGAATTTCACATTTTCTTTGAATTCTTACGAAAAAATCCTACAAACAAAATGTGCTTGTATTTTGGTTTTACATACCGTAAAATGGGGTTACTTTGACCGGCGGGGTAATTTTGACCACTTTTCATTTTCTTAACAAAAACCCCCAAAACTCAAAAACGATTTGACATAGAAAATTTTTGTCAATGGCCATCAAAGGCCTAAAACTGAGGCTACGTAACACAATAGAAAGATTTAAAAAGTTTGCATACCTAATAGGTTAAAAAATTAAAAATGTGACCCACGAAAAAGAGCTATTATTTAAAGCCTGTTGGAGTACCCCCTCCAATTTTTTTATTTTTTGATAAAATAACTCCAGGTTTTGATGCATTGTAGTAGAACTCTTCTAGTTACATATGCAAAAGACAAATTTTAGGAAAGTGTCATAGTTTGCAAATGGGGGGCGCCACCCCCCAATGGGGTAACTTTGACCACCTAATGGCAGCAGTGACGGGGTAACATTGACAGGCTTGGAAATTAAGTTAAAATTACCATAGGTACCTATATAACATATTTTATATTTGATACACCTATGTTTTTTCTTTATGTTTCAGACTCTACAGAGTCTTATATATGGTAATTTTAACTTAATTTCCAAACCGGTCAATGTTACCCCATCATGGCTGCCATTAGATGGTCACATTTTGCCCATTTGGGGGTGGCGCCCCCCATTTGCAAACTATGACACTTTCCTAAAATTTGTCTTTTGCATATGTAACTAGAAGAGTTCTACTACAATGCATCAAAACCTGGAGTTATTTGGAGTTATTTTACCAAAAAATAAAATTGATTTTACCACCCGGTC
>NW_025936929.1:0-15416 GCF_000764305.2 Hyalella azteca | reverse complement strand
GATTTCTACAGTACCCCCTTTTTTGGCCGTTTTCTAAGAATTTCACGTTTTCTTTTATTTTTTTCGAAAAATTGACACGAATAAAAGCTGTCTATTTTTTGATTTGACATATGTGTACCAAGTTTCAAAGTGATCCGTCTGTAAATAGCCGAGATAATTTTTGGGGTAGACGCTCCCCTTAACGGCCGGGCTCGCGGCCGGTCTCACGGCCAATTTCCAAATTCAATGATCAAGGAATATCTCTCAAACTAATGAACTCAACTCGATGAAACTTAGTACACGTATTCATTAGGACCTTACGGTAATTTAAAGCTCGTGAAAAGTTTTTGAATTTTGCCTTCAATTGTTTTTGCTATAGTTGTATGGCAATACGGGCCGAAATTCACATTGATCAAAGAATTTCTTTCGAACTACTGTACAGATTCGAATGAAATTTTGAAATTACAGTCCTAACTACCGAACGGTGATGTTTAGCTCGTGAAAATTTTTCCGATTGTTTCTTCGTTCGCGAGTTTCATTCGTGATTTAAACAGCAATACGTGCTTAAATTCGCACTAATCAAGACATTTCTTCCAAACTACTCAACAGATTTGAACGAAATTTAGTATTTTAATACCTAACCTCAGCAACGGTGATGTTTAGCTCGTTACAATTTTTCTTTTTGCCTTCGTTTGCAAGTTATACGGCTATACGTAAACGGCTCTTGGTTAAACCAGCCGGTAGAAAAGCCGATCGTCCCTACCATATCTGTATAACTTGTGAACGAAAGCGAATAAGGAAGAGTGAAATCAAGAATGATGGTAAAATGAAATAAATCTCGCAAACGACGGTAAAATCAAAAAAATTTTTGAATCTAAAAACACCATTTGGTAGTTAGGAATGTATATTCAAAATTTCGTTCAAATCTGTTAGGTAGTTTGGAAGAAATTCTTTGATCACTGCGAATTTCGGCCTGTATCGCAATATAACTCACGAATGGTGATATTTAAAAATTTTTTGCAAGCTAAACATCACCGTTAAGTTCTGTTGAATACATGTTCAAAGTTTTATTGAGCTGCGTTCATTAGTTTTGGTGATATTACTTGATAATTGAATTTGGAGATTGGTCGTGAGACTGGCCACGAGTCTGGGCCGTAAATTTGCCCGAGACGACCTAGGTTTCTAGTGCTGAAACAGTTAAAACAGTTGAAAAACATATTGGTTCACTAAAATGGGTTCTATTTGTGAAATACACATTCGTGTTTAACCTATATCTTTTAAAATTGCAGCGTACTAAATTTTATAGAAAGAGGCGCATGATTTTATACGTGTCTGTGGGGGCGCTAGAAATTCACTAGGGAGCCAAAGGGGGCGCCAGCCTGAAAAAGTTTGGGAACCACTGTCCTAGAACAATGAAATAAAGAAAAATATATCTCTAAATCTCTCTTTTGAATATTTGAAACATAATCTATGTCAATTTAGCAAGTGAAAAATCTAAGAAAATATAATGAAAGACACAAAGGATAGGCCGATAGGGAACCTGCTGGTGAATGGAAGGCTCAATGCAGGCTGCGCACACCAATCAGGCCTGAAAAGAACACCTAGCATATTTCAGGATGACCACCAATCAGCCGCGGATTAAGAAGCCATCCATCAGTAACCAGCAAATGACATCATCTTGCTTTAAATATTAGGAGCTTTGCGGCACCATATTCTGAAGCGAATAGCCCAGAGAATAAGGGTTGTCAACTTGTCCGCCCCTGAACATTGCATCTTCTTCTTCTTCTTTGCAGGGTGTCCACTTGGAGTGGACTTAAAGTCACAGGTCTGCCAGATGGATGACCGTCGGGCCTGAGATGGATGAGCTTGTGGTTTTCAGCTTCTTTGTATATGAAATTAATTGCTGCCATCTTGTGAGGTTGGCTGATTTAAGCTCAGTACAGGATTGGGTAGAAGTTTACAGGGAACATATTAGTAAATGAAATGAGTTACTGCTTATGTAATTTAGACAAGTAAGGGCTGCTAATATAACTACCTTCATTAAACAAAAAAAAGTTATAATAATAACAATGATAATAGAAATATATACATAATTATAATAATATTAAAAAAAACTAGATGATCTACTTGCTAAATTGAAACGTATATTAGCAGTTGCCATGCATCAACAATTCTATCATGCTTCCATATATACAGCATTGCAAGGTGCTCATCTAAAGATCACTTAGCCTACCTGACTTTAAAATAAATACATTGAAAAATTGAGAGATTTTCTGAGACACCTTATCACTAAAGTAACCTCCCCCAGGAGATTACAAAGGTTAAGTTCTACATTGATGCTTCTCAAGTTACTTAGTAGCTCCTTTCTTGGTTGTTGTTGTTGTTGGTTGCGACCGTCACGCTCGCTGGGGGGAGGCCAGAACCGGAAGAGGAGGTAGGTGGGCGAAGGCAGGGAGGGTGGCCAGGAAAGCTGCTGCCTCCACGGGGCTGTCCCACAGTGAGGAGACGCTGAGAGACGTGGGGAAGGCGGGGCAGACAAAGAGGTGCTGAACGGATTGTAGGGGATCCCCGCACTTTGGGCAGGCGGAGCTTGGGGAGCGTCCGATCCTGGCGGAATAGGACGCCAGGGAGCAGCAGTATCCCGAGCGGAGCTGGGATAACGCTGAGCGGTGGGGGCGAGGGAGTGAGGTCTCCACTGAAGCAATCGGCGGTGGCGGGGCAGCAAGGACAGCATTTATGGCGGCAGTTGCCACCACGCAGGAGGTAATCTCCCTGCGGAGAGACCGCTTGGCTTCTCCGTATGTCCCGGCAGACAGGATACCATTTGTCAAGAGTGGTGTGACAAGATGGCCGAACCTCAACTGTATCGAGGCTTTCATAGGGCGGTCACCCAGAGGGGCAGAGACCATGCGAAAGGAGGCGTGGGAGGGCTGGAGGGCACTGGCGAGGAACTGGGCACAGGCCAGGTCTAGGTGCTCGGGCAAAGGGAGGACGCCGGTCTCCTGGTACAGATGGGAGATCAGGGCCATTTTGAGGTAGCTGGTGGCTAGTCTCAATGCGGTATTCTGTATAGTCTGCAGGCTGGCAACTGCTGTATGGGAGGCAACAGGGTACCAGATGGGGGCCGCGTAATTGAGAATTGGGTGCATGATGGCACGGTAGGTGGCAACTATGTCCTCCTTGGAGAAGCCCCAGTTGGTGCCAGCAAGGGCTTTTAATATGCGGAGAGAGCCCGTCGCTTTCGTGGCTATGGCTCTTGCATGAGGGGAGAAAGTGAAGTGTGTATCCCAGTTGACGCTTAGGATTTTGGGGGTTTTGTCCAGTGGGATGATGCCGTTGCAGATGGTGGCAGCTGGGTGGTAACGGGATTGGTGCATATCTGGGGTGAAGAGCATGACAGAGGACTTGCCAGGAGCCACGGCCAGTTTCTTGACTGCCGACCAGTCAGAGACGTTATGAAGGAGCAAGGCAAGCTCGGCCTCCACAGCGTCGTCTCGGGGACGACACAAAGATGGTAAGGTCGTCCGCATATGAGGCAATATTGGGGGTAGGCACTGGGATGTCGGAAATGAAGTGATTAAAGAGGGCAGGCGAGATCACCGAGCCCTGGGGAACGCCTGAGTCTGAGTGGATGGCTCTGAAAGGCGATTGGGTCCTAAGATAGAGGCAAGATGCCTGCCTGCCTCGGAGGTAGCAGCACAGCCAGCGGACCAGGTTGTGATTTAGGTCCAAGGCCGCGATCATGCTCAGGAGGAGGGGGTAGTCGACACTGTCGAATGCCTTCGATAGGTCGACCGCCGCGGCGACTGTGTGGGCTGGAGGGCGCCGCAAGTTAAAGCCCGTCGTGATCTGGTGCGCGAGCGGGAGGAGGGCGGTGACAGTGGAGTGTCCCGGCTTGAAACCATGTTGCGAGGGGACGGTGGTGAGAGAGCCCTAGATGTAAGGGAGCACAAGTCACTCTAGGATCTTGGCTGCAGGGCAGGAGAGAGATAGGGCGGTATGAAGAGCCCTGGTTACCGGGTTTACCCAGTTTGAGGATGGAATAATTATTGAATTTTTCCAAATGGATGGAATAGAGGCTGTGGCAACGGAGATATTCAAAATGTGGGTGATGAATTGGATACTGCGTGGTCCAAGGTGCTTAAAATGCAGGACTGTGAGCCTGTCCGGACCTTGAGCGAAGGAGTTCTTGGCAGCCGCGATAGCAAGCTTCACCATGTCGGGTGTGAACGGGGAGAAGTCCCTGTCAAGGGGATGTTCTGCCCGGATTCTGCGTATGAGGCGGCGGGTGGAGGGGCTCTGGGAGTGGAGGGCAAACGAGGTGAATAACTTGCAGAAGGCGGAGGAGATCTTGCGCTGAGATGAGAGGGTATTCAGACCAAATTGGATTGGCTGATTGGGGGGAGGATGGTTATGCTTTCCTGCTAGGGAGCGTAGGAGATTCCAGTGCTTGGACTGGTTCGTGCACCTGCAGCACGACGCAAGGTGTGTTCGCCATGTGTTTCTGGCATGGGCCTGAATGGAAATACTGATTTCCAAGTTGAGATCTGGGAGCCGGGGGTCTGTTGGATCACGTGCCCTGATGACATCCCGTTGCTCAATGAGCAACCGGGTGCCAGGGTTGACCGAGGGGGAGAAATCCTTGCGGAAGCTGGCAGGGATATGCTGTCTGGCTGCAGCAATCAAGATTTCCCTCAAGGTCGACTCACCGCCACACGAGGTGGGGGGAGGGACCGTCTGGCGAGCCGCTTCAATGGCTGCCATGTAGGTGGGCCAGTCAGCTTTTTAGAAGTTGACGTATGAGCGGGCAGCTCGGGGGGTCGAAGAGTCGACGGAGGAAGGGAGGTGAATCAGAATGGGCAGGTGGTCCGAATTAAGGGCGACTTGAGGGGTCCAGGAGGTGTCGAGTAGAAGGTGATCGCTGATGATTGCGAGGTCCAGAGAGGAGGGTGGGCCATGTGAGGGGCAGCGGGCATGGGAATCCTCTTTGAGGAAGGCAAGGGAGGAACTGGCGACGAGATTGTCGACTATGGCTCCACGCGCTGTGGCTCTCTGGTCATCCGTGTAGGAGAACCAGGAAGGATGATGGGCATTAAAGATGCCAACTATCAGACAGTTGCTCGGTAAGGAGACTATGTCTGACAGTTCTGGGGAATATCCCACGGGGCAGGAGGAGGCCGGTGGGATATAAACATTAATGGTGCAGAGAGGGGAACCATTAACAGGAATGGAGATTGCCATAGCCTGATGATGATGATCAGGCCCACCCCCCTCCGGAGCGCCAAGCCGGTCTTGCCACACTCTGATCAGTTGGGACACTTCCACTGGCTTATTCCATTGATCTTCAGGCTGCAGGCTGGTTGGAATTTCAGCACACCCAAACAGATGTTGTGTGTTGTGGGTGTGGTTTTGACACAGAGGGCATGATGGTGTTGGGTAATTAGCCTCATCGATCTTATTGAGGTATTCTCTAAGCATTGGGCATTTACCCGCCCTTAACTGCGCCAACGTACGCCTCATGCCTCGGTCCAAAGTCCTCTCTATTTCGTTTACTTTAGGTGCAGGTGCATTTAGAATCTTGTTGGGTGTTCTCAACTCTAGGTATCTCTTGACTGCGGTGGTATGCAATGTCTTCATGTTTCTATTCACCTCCACGCTGCTATCACTGTTGTTGTTGTTGCAGTCATACACTTTTATGCTATACTTGCTGTTGTATAGTATATGGTCTTTTTCATGAGTCTGATTGGCTCTTGGTTCATCAGACTTCTCAGTGGGTGTTCTTTCAGTTTGCTCTTCTCCCTCAGTTGCGAGGCCGTCATCTGCACATGGTTCTTCAGAGGCAGGACAGATGTTTAGTCGTGAAGATGTTGTGCATTGGTGTCACGTGTGTGTGTCCTGTGGCAATTCTCAGGGCAGAGTTCTGAACAGTTTGTATTTTCTGCCAGCCACTTTCCGATGTCATGGGACCCCATATACTACTTCCATACTCCAGAACTGGACGTATCAGCGCCTTGTAGGTTTGCACAATAGTCTCTGTGTCCTTTCCCCAGTCAGCTCCAGATAGGGCCTTTAATATGTTGATGTTTTTCTTCACTTTGCTCGCAGTGCATCTTACATGTTCAGAGTAGGTCATCTTTGGATCAAAAGTCACTCCCAAGATTCTTGGATGTTTTTCCATTCCCAACGTTGTTCCTCTTACATTGAGCTCCAGGTTGACACTGTACTGCTTGGGATCCGGTGTTAATAGTGTGACTTGAGTTTTCTCTGTGTTGAGCAACAGGTGGTTGTTCTCTATCCATTCTGTAAGGCTGTTAAGGTATGTAGTGATGTGGGATTTGGCTGTCTGTAGATCTTTATGACTTGCCAATACAGTGATGTCGTTGGCATAGGTCACCACTTCAATTCCCACTCCTTCTTGCGGTGTTGGTAGGTCCGACATGAATATGTTAAACAGTACTGGGGACATCACACCCCCTTGAGGTACTCCTCCATGATAAGTTCTTTGTCTTGATTTGCTTCCGTAGTAGTCCACATAACCTTTCCGTCCTCTTAGATAGTTTGCTAGGAACTTAACAATCTGTTTAGGTATAGGTGTTAGCAGTAGCTTTTCTATCATGCTTTCATAATTGATTGTGTCGAAAGCGCTACTCATGTCTAAGGCTACCATTATCGTTCATTTGGGAGGCGCCTTTTCATTAAAACCAGCACAGATGACATCGTTTATTTTGTGCAGTGCTGATGTTGCTGAATGCAATCTTTTGTATCCATGTTGGTGTTGGATATTGGGGATGTCTCTTTCAATTTTGTTCAATAGAACTCTTTCCAGGATCTTCATAATTGGCGACAGAAGCGAGATCGGTCTGTATGACTTGCTGATGTTACGATCTTTTCCCAGCTTTGATATGGCTATTATTCTTGCTAACTTCCATTGTTCTGGTATGTTGTTTGTTTGTTCCTGTTGACCACTTCATTGAATAGCCTTGTTAGGTGTTTTATGGCCACTGGTCCAAGGTGCTTTACATGTACCGGTGTTATTCCATCTGGACCCTCTGATATCTTGCTTTTCGATCTTGCTATTGCCTTCTTCACCTCATCTTCAGTTATTACAACCTCCTCTCTCACTATCTTCTCTAGCTTCCTGTTAGTTGTTCTTTTGAGTCTTCTGCTCACCTTCTTTGCGGATCCCGTGTATAGCTTGGCAAAACCTTCTGCAATTTCTTTCTTGGTCTTTTCCAGCTTTGTTCCAAATTTGATCATGATATTAGTTACTCTTTCCTTGGTCTTCCCCTGAATTCCCTTCATCACTTTCCAGTATTTATCCGTGTTTTTCCTTTGGTCCCAGTCTTCTGTAACAAATGTTTTCCATTTTTCCCTCTTATGCTTCTTGATGTTTTCATTGATGTTGTTGTTTAACTCTTTTACTCTCTCTGGGTCTTCTCTAATCTCTCTGGTGTTGTCTTTTTCTCTTATTTGTTCCTTTATGCACTCCGGTAGGCATAGTGGCAAACCAGAGCTTTTTTAGAATCAGTTCATTTTTAATTTCCTCATTTACTCAAGATTTAAACCAATTTCTTAAGTATGATAATGCTGGTACCCAGGATACTTTACTGGTCTACTTATAGAACTCAGAAATGAACTTGAGGGAGAGTCTAAAAAACTCTCTGCTTTGCCACTATGCCGGTAGGGGATTTATTTTTAATTTCCCATTTCCTTGTGGTATGAATTTCTTGCTTGCTTTCCTTATTGCTAGTTCTATTCTCTTTGTTGCCTCTCCGATGTTATATGGTCTTCCATCATCTACTCTTAGCATACTGTCAACAGTGCCATAGCCTCCATGGTGGTGTCGCCATGAAGGAGGGGAGAGATGTCTTGCCCGGTATACGAGACGTCGTGGCGAATCAGAATGACGAGACCGCCACCGTGACCACGGGGGCAGTCCTTGCGCTCCAGCACATATCCGGGGAAAGAGGGGGGGCAGGATGCAGCTGATAGCTTGGTCTCTTGGAGGCAAGCGACCGCCACGTCGTTCTTGGCAAGGTAGGTAGCCAGTTCATCCGCACTGGATTGAATCCCGTTGCAGTTTGAGGGGGAGGGGGAGGAGGGTCTGGCTGGGGACGGGACAGACCATCTGCACATAGGGCAGATCCAATCTTCGGTGTAGAGTCTAATGTAGCGCAGGCCAGAGCATCGCTTATGGATATAGGCACCGCACCAGGTGCACCAGAACGAATGTCCACTCCACATGACTGGTAGGGAACAGGGGGAGTGCAGGCCAAGGTTGGGGTGTATACCCTGGGTCAGGAGAAGAAGAACGAGCAGGAAGAAGAGATGGGAGGAGAGCAGGCCACAAGGAGCCCCAGGGAAGATAGGTGGCCAAAGATGTGGGTAGGGGGAAAAGGAGGCCGAGATTCCCCTTCCCTTAGCAGAAAAGGTGAGGGAGCCTCCGTCTGGCAGCGATCCGGGCAGGGGGGCCTCTGCCGACTGCCGTTTGGCCTGGCCCACACGAATGCCGGGTAACCGGCTGACGCGCAGGCCAGGGTACCCCCATGACGTAGACACGGCATAGTGGCAAACCAGAGCTTTTTTTAGAATCAGTTCATTTTAGTTTCCTTATTTACTCAACATTTAAACCATATTCTTAAGTATGATAATGCTGGTATCCAGGATACTTTACTGGTCTACTTATAGGACTCAAAATGAACTTGAGGCAGAGTCTAAAAAACTCTCTGCTTTGCCACTATGAGACACGGCAGAGATTGGGGGCAGTCTTGGTAGCACATGACGCTGACAGTCCAGAAGAAAGTGAACAATTGTGTCTGTTGTGTTGCAGGTGGCGCACTGATCAGAATCACTCATTTTAAACCTGTGCAGATAGCTCCTGACACCTACATGCCCAATTCTAATTCTTGCAGTGTTGTAAGTCAAACTCGAAGCGACTCATCAAGAGCTTTAATCCACAAGAACGCAATATTCTGAAACAAGATAACACTTCTATAGAAAATACAAAGAACGAAATAACTGGATATATTCATACGTGAAATGTCACACGTAAAGCGGTAAATAGCTGGATACTTACAGAGAATGAGAATAGCTGTGAACATTGCAAGAGTCGAGCCAGTTCTGCTGATAGTCAATACTTTTCGATCAAAGTAACTTACTGGCATCCACTACGGTACGGAATACTATGTACATATGAAGACTACCCTAGAAACTTCACGACATGCAGATGCACATTCTAGCCTGCGGGACTTCAGGCAAAGCCAAGGGCGAAGTCGCAGTTCCACCATATTGTTACTCAAAAAAGCTCCTTTCTGAGTCTGAGCAACAGTCGTTTTCCAGTTCCTAGTCCAGCACTTGTGTAGTTTCTCTCTCAGGACAGTAAGTGTCTCCTCTATGCTTAGGGTGCTCTGAAATTCAATCACAGTTAATAGTTCACTTATTTTATTCAAAACGGAGTCCGAGTTTGTGTAAAAACATTTTAAAGCTTTTTGTGCACTTTCACTTTGATTCATGCGTTTATTTCTTACATTATTTACAGGTCTGGTTCTATGGACATGACTTCTTACTTGTCTTCCAGCTCCGCTGACTTGTCTTCCAGCTCCGCTGACTGACCATTTCTTCCTTCTTTTCTTTAATTGAAATTTATGGGAGCCTCTGAAGACTGGTTCAATGCGGCCCCACGTCAGAACAGTTGAAGGAACTTGGCTGAATTATGGTTTCTTGTACAAAATCGGGTGTCTTGAAAAAAAAACCTCAAGATTTCTCAATGGCTGATGGGCTACAGAACGGGGCCACCAAAGTGGAGACCACACCGGGGCGGAGAGCACCATTCCAGGGCAGAAAGCCCTTTCGAGAAAGATAGTTCTAGAAAGGATGACGTAGCAGCCGGCCGAAGCCGGCTACTGTCACGGGAGCTCAGCACAAGGAACCTCTTGCCTCAACAGTTAGAACAGAACTCCCCATTTCTTCCTCTCAAATAGTGAGCTATTAAGTACATTGAAAAATGTTGCGATCCTTGCCTCACTCCGACATACTGCAACACAATAATATTTGCAGTACAATTGAATTTTTGAAATAAAGTTTCGTTAATGGCGTGTCAGCAAGTTGCACTCAAAGTGTTTGCCCCAGGAAGCAAAATTTGCTATTATAGAGAGGTTGTTTTGGCGACCACATGAAGAAGCACACGCAAGTTTGCCGCTCTCAAGCTTGTGTCATAAATCACAAATCACGTCTCGGACAAAAACGCGGCCTCTCTCACGGCCGGTCTCGCGGCCGTGATTCCAAATTCAGTGAGCGTGGAATATCTCGCAAAATACTGAACGTAGCTTGATGAAACTTGGTACACATAATCATTAGAGCCTAACGGTGATGTTTAGCTCGTGACAATTTTTCGAATTTCGCCTTCATTCCTGAGTTATATGAATATACGTAGTGAAAATTGCAGTGAGCGTGACATTTCTTCTAAAGTACTGTACAGATTTGAATTAAATTTTGAATATAAATTTCTCAATACCCGACGGTGATGTTTAGCTCGTGATATTTTTTTCACTTTTGCCTTCGTTCGCGAGTATTCTTCACTTTTGTCTCATTCGTGATTTTAACAGCGATATGTGTTGAAATTCACAGTGAGCGTACGATTTCTTCTAAAATACTAAACAAATTCGAACGAAACTTCGTATATTGATACCTTACCTCTCAACGGTCATGTTTAGCTCGTGTAAAAATTTTCGATTTTGTCTTCATTCATGAGTTATATGGCTATACCGAGCTGAGAAATGTCAATAACTTCTCGGTATAGCCATATAACTCATGAATGAAGACAAAATCTATGACCGTTGGGTATTCATAAATTTGTATTCGAAATTTCATTCAAATCTGTTCAGTATTTTCGAAGAAATTTCGCGCTCACTGCGAATTTATGCACGTTTAGCTGTTTAAATGTAAGCAGTTTTCTCTGTATTGCCATATAACTCACGAACGAAGGCCAATTCGAAAAAAATTGTCCCGAGCTAAACATCACCGTTGAGAAGTAAGGTATCAATATACGAAGTTTCGTTCGAATTTGTTTAGTATTTTAGATCAATCTTGTGGTCGAGTGCGGGGAACACAGTAAGCATGAGGAATGATGAGGTGGTAACATTCCTGAGAATATTTAACGTTTTACGTTGCTAATTATTTATCGTTCATATTTTCCATGACAACAGTAAACAAGACGAAGACAACTGAGAAATTTTAAATATAAATAAATACAAGAGAAATTAAAATCTTAGGTAGAGTTACGTATATCGACATGGAAGTATCATATTATAATGCATTTTCTGACCTTTATTTCATTATTCTGACCGTCATTATATCCATTTTCTGACCGGCAACGTTTGCTGCTGCCATCAGTCATGTTCGAGTCAAAACAACAATTATCGACATCGACATGTTCGTTCGTACAAAGCTAATACTGTGAGATCAGTGGCATTGAAAAGAGTGGAATTCGTCTTGAAGTTGATGCTTTAAAAGCTGAGTATTTTTCGCGAATAATATCTGAGTTCAGGTAGTTTCTACCCTACAGCATAAGCGTTTGCAAACGTTTACCTAAAATTCGACATTTTTGCTGAGAGCTTATTACTTAGAACGTATTCAGATTACAAAAAATCATTTATTCTGCAATTGATTTTTAGCGACACCTATTTAGCGATAATTGAAGCGATACTTATTTTTCACTAGTCAGGGTCTAGTTTTAATCACTTTGTATGGAGTTCCCAAGATAAGACATGAAATTTCATTAAGTAAAATGACGCAAAATTTGTTATAAATGTTTTATGTTCCCTGGACGTTTCATAACATTCACTAGCGAATTTTTTTCTGAATTTCTATTATTAAAAGTATGATAAAAATAAGTACTAAACTTACTATTAAAACCCATATTGACAGTATTATAGAAATTATTATACAAAATTTCATTTGAAATATTGAAAGTATGAATATAATTTTTAATATAATTATAATTGTTATATAATCATTGAATTTTTATTTGACATATTATTATTATTACACCTATTACTTAAAATATTATTGAAATTCTTAACAACATTATTATCAACAATATTATTAATAATAATATTGAAATAATTTCAATAATAATTTCAACACTAATTACGATAGTAATTTTAATAATCATTTCAATAAAAAGTTCACTAATAATTTTAATGCTATATGCAATAATAATTTTAACATGTATTGAAATATTAATTCCAATAATAAACTCAATAAGAATTTTAATAAGAATTTCAATAACATATTTAGTAGAATTTTTTATACTAACGTCTGATAATTAATATAATATTTAATAATATTTTTAATAACATTTTGAATAATAAATTCAGTAATATTTTTTATAATAATTTTATCAATATATATTTCATCTTTTTATTAATGATATCTCCTCCTCTTACAATGTGAACTGTAAGCTTTTTGCCGACGACGCCGTGTTCTATCGCTCGAGATTTGCGAGCTTTATCAAATGTTTTACCTTTCTCTTCATTAAAAACGATTTTATATGCATTGTCCTTATCAAAACTATCAAGTACTTTAGTAATCTGGAGTGATGTAACTTTCAATACAAAAAAAAAAACGGGACATCACATTACTTAATAAATCGTTGCGTTCTATGCTTAGGGTTATACTTATAGGCATGATGATAAATGATAATAAGTCACAATTGACATGCACTAGCGAATTATATAGGCAGTCGAAAATTTAAAACTTGACGATATGTTCAGATTTCAACTTTGAAAATTCATGAATATAGCACTTTGTCATGATGAATGTCTTTTTAAATTTGCTTACCGTTTTTAATTGTGTCAATTGTGTCAAGCTATACCGTTTTTAATTGTGTCAAATATTTTAACAAATAGCCAGATTAGTTCAAACAAGATTGCTCAAAAATGTATTTAACAATTAAATTTCGTCATTTTAAAATTAGCCATTATTTATTTGATTTCGAATATGTATTACGCAAGTTTTGAGCATTCTGGCATGATAAGCTCATGGCTTCAATTTTTGCCAATTAAGTCAGCAACTATCGCGAGCTTAACTCTTTGCCCTGGCACACAATCTACCGTGCTTCTAGTACTAAATCTCTTCTGACAATTAAAACAGCTAATATTTGTATAGTTTATTCTACTGATAGAGATTATCTCTGCGGTCTGAAAACAGATGCACATTTTGATGTACCGATTCGTTACATTCACAGTTAATTCACAGTTAATACAGGCAGTAGGCACACATACGAGGCAGTAGGCACGCATAAGAGTACATGGTCAAAAATTCGATACAAATGTTTTATGTTTTCTGGACGTTTCAGAACATTCTCTATTGATTAGTTCGATCGAGAAGTGAACTTTTCTGTGACCCGAATATATGGGTCCGGGTTTTAGTCACTTGGTCCGGGGCTCCCCGGACCTGACACAAAATTTGTCTAAGTAAATTTTCGAAAATTCTATACCAAAGTTTTATGTTTTCTGGACGTTTTAGAACATTCTCTATCGATTAGTTTGATCGAAAAATGAACTTTTCTGCCACCCGGTTATGTTGGTGCGACGAAATTTTTCTAAATATAAAAATTTTATATGCAAAATTAAAAGTTTTCTCGACGTTTCAGATGATTTGCAGCCGTTTATTTATTTTTAATCTGGTCCGCCGGACCGGTCCGGGTTTTAGTCACTCGGTCCGGGTCCGCCGGACCGGTTCGGGTCTGGGTTTTAGTTACTCGGTCCGGGTCCGGCGGACCGGTTCGGGTCTGGGTTTTAGTCACTCGGTCCGGGTCCGGCGGACTGGTCCGGGTCCGGGTTTTAGTCACTCGGTCCGGGTCCGGCGGACCGGTCTGGGGCTGGGTTTCAGTCAGTACCATTTTTGGTATTGGCCTATCAAGCTTCAAAGACTGACACTGATGAAGGATTGTTTCCAAAACTTCATTTTGGCAATGATTTTATTCGATTTTGTATTTATTTTTGAGCATGTCGCTTCCAAAGCAGCGGCGAACCGCAAAACAGCGGTGAGGCACTGCATCCCTCGAGTAACTCAGCTCCATCAGATGAGCGGGAAGTTACGAATCATTCAATAATTCAGACAGAGTTTTGACTGTGAAGCTGGTGAAATAATATTAACTTACAAAAATATCTATTGTAGGGCTGACAAAATAAATCGGCATGAACTAATAAAGACTGACAGTACCGAAACATAAAACGGGCATCAATATGTGTAAACGATCAATCTACTTGAAACTGACACGAGCTGATGAATAAAATCGGCATTAAAGTCTATATACAACAGCAAATAAATAATGAAGCGATGAGTGTAAAAATAAGCAATTATAAGCATGAGTACCTATATAAATAAAACACTAAGCACAGCATGATTGATATATACCAAAACACTGTTGATGATTGATTGCTCAGAAGAATCCGGAATCGAGAACTTTGTTTGACACCCGCGGGATGATATCGAACACAGGACGGATAATCATAGTTATCTGTGTTAAAAAAAACATTCTGAGTATATTTAATTGTCTATAGAAATAAAACATCAAGCGCAGGACGACTTAAATATACTACAACACTGTTGAGGATTGGGTGCTCAGAATAGTCCGAAATCGAGTACCTTGTGCGACACTAGCGGGATAATTTCGAACACAGAGGACGGGCAATCGGCGTAATTGCGCCGGCAATCGCCACTATCACGCCCTGCTTCTTCTGCGACCAAATAGTCCTTCAAAAGTTCCATGTCCGAACTGGGGGACGACAGCGATGCCACTGATGGTCTGTTGAAAAATTAAAATGAGCTGATGAGCCTATTTTGAGGAAATGTGGTATCGGTTCTCAATATTAGTACTTTCTAGTATCTTATTAGTACTTATTAAACATGATGCTTAAATTACGCTATGCTTTAGCTAAACGGTCAAACGAACATTTGCAATGAAACATTTTCGCTTTTTTCACAAAAGATTGCAATTGTTAAACAGAGAAGTATAATTATTAATCAGTTTTGACTGGGATGTAGTGATGCCGTGATTCAAATCCTTCAGCTTCATCTCATTATATTCTACCAGCAACAAGTTCACTGTAGGAATCCATGTGATTTTTTAAAGCTGAGTAACGTGGCCTGGGTTGCAGGTGACAAAAAGATAAACTGCAAAATATGAAGCTAATGAAATCAACACTTCATGAAACGAAACCTTATTAAGCAAATGAAAAATTAAAGATTTAAAAGCCCGAGAATGTAAGTTTTTAGTTCATTGCACTAAATATGAGATTCCGAAGGAATCAAGTGAAAAAAATAAAGCAATCGTCGATGCTGCAGGAGAAAAATGAGAGCTCAGGAGAGAGAAAATGCTGCAAGAGGGCAAAATGTGAGGTCAGGAGACAGAGTCAATGCTGCAGGAGAAA
>NW_025936928.1:0-493 GCF_000764305.2 Hyalella azteca | reverse complement strand
GTAAAAAAGAAAGAATTAAAACGCTATCTTTAATACTTTTTACTTTGTGATTTTTTTAAAAGAGTAAGTTCCCACGCCGCACCCTGTATTATCTTACGTCAGGCACTCCGTGCACAATACAAATACAAAAACAAATACAGATACATCACCCATGTTATTGTACGGCAGGCATCATATTATCTTACGTCACACACCCCTTGTATTACATTAATGTGTCACTTGTTGTTTTACGTCCGGCACATGGTGCACGACAATAATACATCAGCCATGTTTTCATATGGCAGGCATCATATTATTTTACGTCACACACCCCCTGTATAACAGTAATGCCTTACCCATTTTATCGTACAACAGGCATCTAATGTGTCACTAGTATTTTTACGTAAGGCACTTCGTGCATAACACAGATACGTGACCCATGTTATCATACGGCAGGCATCACGGTGCTAGGCACGGGCGCCAAGTGGCTGGCGGTGCTGGAGAGCAAGGGCGT
>NW_025936927.1:2838-100632 GCF_000764305.2 Hyalella azteca | reverse complement strand
ACCTCCCTCCATCGCGCCAGGCGTATTACTGATCGGGCAACGAGACAAGCCTTCTATTGGCTGCTAAGGGGGAGAGCCGGGGCAAGGCGTTATAGGGACGGCGGTTTGCGCTTTAGCCTGTGGAGGAGAGCGCCATGAAGCAGTGGCTGTGACGTAACGGCGCTGTTATGTCAGGCGTTTATTTTCAAAAGCCGCGAATACGCCAGGCTGTGTTTAATACAAGCACGCAACAGTTTGGCTATTTGCCCACGGCTGTTGCTTCGGTGGCTTGATGTTAGTTGGCTGATTGATTCATATCCAGGAAAGGAAATGACACCTATGGTTTAGGCACTTAATCACACAGGCTAATATGCCCTCTAGCGTGATTACGAGCGGAAAGGAATAGATATTGAATTGTGGGCATGGGCTATGTAGGGGTCTATACTGCGTCCCCCATTTGCAAACTATGACACTTTCCTCAAGTTTGTCATGTTCATACGTAACTAGAAGAGTTCTACTACAATGCACCAAAACCTGAACTTATTTGGAGTTATTTTACCAACAAATATAATTGATTTTACCATCCGGTCTAAGATACCCCAAGAGCTGGGGTAACAAAGAGTAAGACCATCACTTTTCTGAAATTACATAAAGAGTATGAGAGGCAGGAGCCAGCAATTTATGGTGAGTGCAGCTAGAGTATAGACCTGTATTTTGCATGTTTCAATTCAAGTTTAATTTAGCTAGTAAAAAAATGGCATCATTTATAAAGAAAATGGTCTAAGTTACCCCATTTTACGGTATGCCTCGTTCAGCCGCTTCAGAGGCATGCGCCGGCAATGCCCGAGACACGGCCGAGAGGGACAACGATGTGTTGATTTCTGGGGACGCAGTATAGACCCCTACATAGCCCATGCCCACAATTCAATATCTATTCCTTTCCGCGATGCCATTTTTTTACTAGCTAAATTAAACTTGAATTGAAACATGCAAAATACAGGTCTATACTCTAGCTGCACTCACCATAAATTGCTGGCTCCTGCCTCTCATACTCTTTATGTAATTTCAGAAAAGTGATGGTCTTACTCTTTGTTACCCCAGCTCTTGGGGTATCTTAGACCGGATGGTAAAATCAATTATATTTGTTGGTAAAATAACTCCAAATAAGTTCAGGTTTTGGTGCATTGTAGTAGAACTCTTCTAGTTACGTATGAACATGACAAACTTGAGGAAAGTGTCATAGTTTGCAAATGGGGGTGCCGCCCCTGGGCCCTGGTGCCCCATAAATCATGATAATGGGAATGTGACTACCTAATCGCTAATGGCAGCCCTGACAGGGTAAATATTGACTGGCTTGGAAATTAAGTTAAAATTACCATATAGCCTATAAGACTCTGTAGAGTCTGAAACATAAAGAAAAAACATAAGATAAATAGGCTGTCAAACATAAAATATGTTATACAAGGAATTTTTGTATTAACGTCCAAGCCAGTCTATGATAATGTTACCCCTTCAGGGCTGACATTAGGTGGTCTAAGTTCCCCCATTTGGGGGCAGTGCCCCCCATTTGCAAACTATGACACTAAGACACTTTCCTAAAATTTGTTATTTGCATATGTAACTAGAAGAGTTCTACTACAGCGTACAATGCATCAAAACCTGGAGTTATTTAACCGAAAAATGAAAAAATTGGAAGGGGTACCTACTCTGACAGGTTTTAAATATTTTTTTCGTGGGTCACATTTTTAATTTTTTAACATATCAGATGTGCAAACTTTTTAAATCTTTCTAGTTTCTATTATGTTATGTAGCCTCAGTATTAGGCCTTTAATGCCCATTGACAAAATTTTTCTATGTCAACTAGCCTCTAGGTAGTTTTTGAGTTTTGGGGGTTTTTGTTAAAAAAACGAAAAGTGGTCTAAGTTACCCCGCCGGTCTAACTCTAAGTTACCCCATTTTACGGTACACGAGGCTAGTAGCGTGGACAGTTCAAGCGGCGGATGAACTAGCAGCTAGTACTAGTGACCATAGTGGCAAACCAGAGCTTTTTAGAATCAGTTCATTTAGTTTCCTCATTGACTCGAGATTTAAACCAATTTCTTAAGTATGATAATGCTGGTATCCAGGATACTTTACTGGATACTGGTCTACTTATGGGATTCAAAATGAACTTGAGGGAGGGTCTAAAAAACTCTCTGCTTTAATGTACTATCCCTGTGTACAGGCACCTATTGGTTGTCTGCTTAGTTTTCATTTGTGCGCCAAGACTCCTATTGGTGTTGCGTGGCGCAAAATTCGGCTGCTACAATCACAGTTCAACCTGACCTGCCCTGCCCCTGTACCCATTTATTGAAAATTGACATTTATTGAGCAATTATCTTGCCAAGGTAAATTTATTCTGCCGTAACTTTCAGGCTGTGTCAGAGAGTGCCGAGTGGTGACCTACAGGCTACAAGCCCCTGGCCCCTGCAGATCTGAGCAGGGTTATTGTTGGAAGCTGGGCTGGAGCTGGCTGCTGGGGACTATAATTGTCCTTTCACTAGGGAAGAGCTGTGTCAAGCTGTAACTTGTAAGGTGCATGCGGTTGACTACACCAGGCAAGGATGAAGTACATAATAGCTTCTTAAAGGCCCTCACTGATGTGATGAACATTATGATGTTGTCCTTCCAAAACTGACCAAAATTCATTGTAATACCAATTAATATTTTACAGATTCAGCAGAAATATTCTCATTGCCAATATTTTGTAAGCCAATCATGAATCATGGTTTTACTTTTCTGTGGATTTAATAATTCTAATACATGTTTAAATGAGAAATTTGCAATGCCAATTCTTTGCCAGCCTTTGCCTGCAACAATTCCTGCTCGTCAGGTAATTATTCAGGATAATTTTTATTTTCTTAATCAGATGAAAATACAAAAATCATTACCTAGCTTGTTTTTTACATGTGAGCGAATTTAAAATTCATTCCTGCTTTCTCAGTTTTGGAATAGATTTAGAATGTTTTTCACTTTATCAGATTAAGAAAAGCAAAGCGTTGATCTCGACGCTGTTTTAACAATAGTAACTTAGTTTTATTTCATGTGAATAAATGACAAATCATTGGTTGTTAGGCTCAATTCATCAGTGGATGATGGCAGGGAATTTGATTCACTTATTTCACTACATACCTTCATTTATTAAAAGTCAATACCTGGAATGATAATATCTTGAAGCTGATATAATTCTGTTTGTGTTGTTATGTGTGTGTATGCATACCTATATTGATCTGCTCATGTACCTACTTGGGCTCATACAATACTCATGGTAATATTGCAGATCTTGTTATATTGATTTTAATATTATTTATTATTGATAATAATTGTCAAAAAAAACCAATAACATAAAAATCTCAAAGTTAATATATTTAATATGGCAGTTTAATGCTTCCTATGTAGACATAAATTTATGCTAAAAAAATCCAATGAACATCTTAAACACTGTGCTTTTATTACTCTGCCATCAGTTTATTTAAATAGATTTCATTGACATGAAAACCACTTTCATGTTGGTATCAAGGGTTACTTGGTGTTGGTGAAGATAATAACAGCTGTAAAGACTTGCTCAATTTAATTACATTAAAAGATAATGCATTGTAGGAGCCATGCAGCTGTAGGCAAAGATGTGCAAGTTATTATACTGAAAATATTTCTGAAGCCACTTTTCAGTCATGCTGACAATAAGAATGTTAGACTATATTTTTACTGTTCAAATCAGTGTGCCCTTAAGTGAAGTGATAATTATTTAATTTTTGAGCATTTATATAGGTATATAACCTTTTTCCATGGAGCACTTTTGCTTGAAAAGATTTTACCTTCACCTCTTTCCCATTATTATGTATCACTTATTGAATTTCTTCAATCCATAATTTCACAATTATCATTTTCCAGTTACCATGTGGCCATGAAGGATCATTAGATTCTTGTAGAAATGAAGCCACGCAAGAAGTTGAAGACATATTATTTACCAAAGAGAAGATCATATGGCTGTCTGGTATGTCCAAATAGCATAAATAATTCCTCTTACTTTTATAAAGTCCTTTGATTAATTTATTTTGACATGTAACTTTTCTTGAATTTAAAAACAAAAGTAATTTGATTTTGAAGTTTTTGATTTTCCTTTAACCAAATTGTAATTATTATGAATCAACTCCATTCATATTTTTTATGTGAAGTACAAATATATTTTTTATATTTAGGTTCAGCCTGGATGATGTTGAACCCTAGCCTTCAGGAAGAATGCTACTTGAAACAAAGTCTGGAGGTATGTTTGTCAGTCCTAATCAATTCAAGGCTATGCCATAAGTTTTACCACCTTCATTATTCAAGTTTTTTTTGTCATGTTGGTGTGTGTGTATTGGCCTTTTTACTATATAATCTTATGTGCTAGTTTATTCTTATATAGGTTTTTTTTTCTACTCATTGATAATTATCTATAGTTATATATTATTGATGATATTTTCATAAAAATTGACACTATTTAGTTGACATGTCAAAAAATTTATTGTTTTCTGGAATATTTTTACCTTCTAAATATGTATCTATATTTTTAGATCACTTCATCTTCTGATACACTTGGGGTTATAACCAAAAACAATGGAATATCACTAGTGCAAGCTGGCATATGGCAAGAGTTGACCCTGAGCTTCTCATCTCAGACACGGAATCATAATTTTAATTCTGAATGTTCTACTGTTAAACAACATCCTTTGAATGCAGCAAAACAAAAGTCACTTCCACAATCTGTTGCTATATATAAAAGTAGATCCAACATGCTACAAGATACTACATTGACTCTTAATGATAGCTTTGCCAGTGATGGCGCATATGGACTGGGGTGTGATAGCTCACCTCAGCAAAATGATGAAACTGATGGACTGGAAACTAAGAACCTGAAACCCACATTCAAGAACCTCAAGTTACTTGAGAACCGTATTATTCTTCTCGATGTTGGTATGCTTTCTAAATTATTTGCAAAATGTCATAGTTCATTCTATCAAAATTCTTCTCTATCACGTTATTCTGGTTTTAATGTTTATCACAATCACCATAATGAACATCATATAATATTCTTTTTGTAAATTGTTGTAATTACTGACTGATGTGGGGGTTTCAGCCCTTCATCAATGGTTCTAAAATGACAGCCTTCTTCTTGTTAAGATTTTCAGATATAGCAGCAAGTTTTATTCATCAGATGGTGACACATGGGAAGGAAATGTAACCAACACCAGTTTGTGTACCGTGACTCCATTGCTGCTGCGCCATGCAGTGGCCGAGGTAGCGGTTGGTGCACAGCACTGCATCCTCCGCACTGCACATGGCGAGATCTTCACATATGGATGCGGCATGTGAGATTCGTCTGATACAATATTTTTAGGAGAATTTCCATTATCTTACACAATAAATGGTTTCATGAATATATCAGAAATTTTGACAGCGTGATCCTGTAAATTGATAAGACCTCCTCAAAGGGGATTGTTTGGTGGACTACTTTGTATGGTCCAGTCAATCAGTACTACGATCACGCCAGTCTTAAGTCTTGTCTTTATTATATTGATACATAAATGCCAGTTATATTTTTAGTAGTTATTGAACAAGTTCGGCACATCATGCATGATTACACAAGATGTTTGTTTATCCATCCTCAAATATGAATTATTTCTAACTTCATCCATGTATGTAGCGACCTTTGATGGTGACTCAGCAAGTTAATTGTCTTGGTTGTCAACAAATAAACGTGATTGTCTGTGGCAATCGGCTAATTACTTCTGTTATTTTTTTACACCCTCTTTTCCTGGTGTATATCAAGACTGTGGTTTTATGCTTGGGGCTTAAAATTGGCTTTATGATACAAACCAGTACATGAGGTTGGTAAAGGATGGAATACCCTAAATTAATGAATAACTCTTTAAATGTTTAGCGCATTTTGGTATTTTTACAGTACTTGAGAGTTATCCCTTTGATGCAGGAAAGGAGAACTGGGTGCTGGAGACCTCAAATACTGCGACTCGCCGCGCCCTGTTACGCTGCTCGAAGGCATCCACATCAAGAAAGTCGCGGCCGGAGCGTGGCATTGTCTAGGTGAGATTCACTGCAACATTGAAAAGACAGTATATTCACAGCACATTGGTGTGCTTCAGCTGAATTTTTTTAGATTTTTCTTCTCCATTCAAACTGGCATAAATAGACGCAATTTATTAATTGATTCAATCTTGGCAAATTTTTTCTGCAATTCAGAAAATATATTAGACCTCAAGGCCTTAATTTGCAGAAAGTATATGATAACTTATGAATGTATTTTTGGTCCTAAATTAAGCAATGTAAATCATTTTAACATTATTCCATATCCATTTGTAAAACAATGCAGCTTTTTGTTGTGATTCAAAATTTCATATTTCTAGGATTAATTTTGATGATTGATAACTCGTGATACCTTGTCCAATTTTCAAAACAAATATATTGTTTTCAGCGCTTGGCGTGTTAGGCGAAGTGTTCGTATGGGGCTGGAATGTGCACGGCCAGTTGGGCCTGCCATGCAAGCCGGGCGCCACCGCAGCCTCAATGTTTGGATGTGACCCTATGTCTCGGTTCAGCCCATGCGGCTGTACAAGTTCATTAACTCCCACATACTCCATGTTGTCACCACCTACTTCCTGTGTTGCGACATCACCTGAATCTCAGAGTGAACTCCCTGGAAACTGTGCAGTGACAGATAAATGTCCTTTTAACGATCAAAGTCCCGAGAATTATGGTGATATAAAAACGCCTGCAAGTTATGACAGTGCCGCTCCGAGCATCAATTCTTCTCTTCTATGTAAAAAATTAGCACCCAAGAAAGTCGACTGCATAAACGTTCAGAGCTGGCCAGTAATGCTCGAAGCGTTTGGGGATAAAGATGTGCTGGATATCGCAGCAGGTGATCGACACTCTTTATTTCTGCTAGGTTTGTTCAACACTAGTCTCTGTCATATTGAAAAATCAATGATTTTAATTGTTTAACACACACTATAACAGGTTGCGACGCATGTGCCAATTTCATAGTGGCAAATACTTGGAATTTCCTTGCTTCCTTGTTTGGTCGTCGCTCTGGAGCAGATATGCATGGTCAAATTGCCTGCTATGAGATTGTGTACTTATAGAGTTTAACTTGAGTCTTATGAGACTGATGAAAACAAATTAAGCGTCTTAGAGCCAACTTGTGTATTTCTTGCAATACTGAATTTGTTATTATTACTTTATTAGCCATTCTGTTGTAATTATCTTTATTAACTTGAGATATTTTATAGTTATTTATACTACTTGCTGTTCAATTTTTTTTAAACAATATCAATTATAATACTCGTGTATTATAATACTAATTCCTACCAATTATAATGCTCGTGTACTAAAGTACTTTTAAATTTGCAATGTTTCAGAAGACGGTCGTGTGTGGAGCTGCGGTTGGAACAAGTGCGTGTTCCAGTATAATAATACTATTAGTAATTTATAATCGTAATCTCCCGTTGCGCAGTATTGTCAATTATTCTTTTAGTTACCTCATCCATTGTATTTTCGAATGAAGTCGCATTTATTGAAGTTAGCGATGAACCATATTATTCTCAGTTAGATTGGCCTTGCTTGAGTCAGCTGCTATCAAGATAATTACATTGAGGAAGAATTTGATGCGTATAAAATATATCCGTAACACTTTCGTTCTGTTCAGGTACGGGCAGTGCGGAGTGTGCTGGCGAGAGGGCGAGGTGAGAGCTCTTGCTCCTATTCCCGGATTGTCTGGAGTTCGTAAGCTATGGGCGGGATTTTGGTGCTCCGCCTTCTCTACTTCATTACCAACCCATCCAAAAAACTGAATTCTTTATATTAATAAAAAGCCAATCTATACCCGTTTGATTTTCAACCGAGAATCTATCGCTTGCAATTCTTTGTTAGTGGACAGAGATTTCTATCTTGTGTTTAGGTGATTGATGGCTGGGTAGTAAATAAATTTCATGATGAATGGGTCTCTCCAGTTGTGTATACGAACGTATCTTGTGTCGTATCATTAACAGTTATGTCAATCTATATTTGCCGCCCTCTTCGCTGTATATTCAGCCTACTTAAGTATTTATATTGCTTGAATGGTGCCAAATTTTTAATAGTCGCAAGCAGCTTGTGTCATTTATTTGTCTGCTCATCTTTTAGTATCGGCTTTGTGAATTTCGGTTGTGTCAGTTGGTTTTAATCGATGTTCTTGGCTCTACTGACGTTTGAGCAGATATCCAAACGATTCCTACAAGAACGTGTGCCATTTTATTTTTTTTTTTCAAATTCTTGTTTTGCACATTTATTGAGCCTCTTGTGCTGATTATCTTGTGCCAGTCTTATCACTCCGAACTTTATTGGGGACTCCTATTTTACAAAAGTTTTAATAATTTGCGAGTTTTCTCGACGCCATTTCTAAGAAATGATGATGACTTCTTTAAAGTGATTTACAGAATGACCTCATCCATCCAGCTTGTCACCCCCGGAGAGCACAAAATGGACTAAGTCCACTCCACACAAAGCATTTTCGGGTGCTTATAGATTGGTACCGCCTTTTGATGGACGGCTTTGTGAAGTTTCCATTCAGACAGTTCTTGGAAGAGAAGTTGCAATATTCTTGATGACAAAATGCTGTTATATATTAGTAAGATTACCACCAAGTGCTGCTCTCACTGTTAGTGTATCGACGTCGAGGTTCAGCAAGGTAAGCCTTGGGTCTTCTAGCACTGCCGAAAAGCTTAACGCGGCGATATTAGTCCAGAGTCATGTGCTTATTTCACCGCGCGACGCAGCGCATGTACGCTTGACGCAGCTTTTGCCTGTACGTGTTGAGTGTGGCCACTCTGGCAGAAATACGTACATATAAGATCACAGCATCTCCGAGCGTCGGCCTGCGTACGCGTCCATGCTTTTAGTCTGGCCGTAGCTTTAGTCTTTACTACACTAAAGTTTCTCGTCATCGCAAGAGCGAAGGCCTTTGAAGCGTAGTAATTACATCTATAGCGCCTTATCACACCGCTCAAGCATGGTCGTAACCGCATAGCATATCTGGCCCTAACCTACGCACGGTGCCCTAACTCCACCTTCTTACTGTCGATGACCGACTTAACCTGCACACTAGCCTGCCTTACGCCGTAATCCTAGAGAAAGTGGATCTGCTCTACACCACATTAAAAAATTAGGCAAGAGTTAGTTGCCTGATAATACTGAAACTATAAAATCAAGCTCTATGCAATTCAAGGATTCGACCAATTCAGGCTACCCACTCACCCAGTAACATAACATAGTGATGTCGACGTTAAGGAGTAGGCCTGAAAAGTACAAGAAACGGCCAGTCGCCGTTTCTTGTACTTTTCGTGACTTGTTCACAGAAGATCTAAAATCGTGTCATTTGACCGGATCTTATCAAGACCAATGATAGTTTAAAATAGCTACTGGACTTCCACCGGGTTCGATATGGTGCTAGGCATTTCAAGTCGATACCTACTAGCTTAATCGAATTCGTTTCGAAGCTTTCATCTGACCATGGTTTAAGCAAGTTTTTTTTTTTTATTTAAAGACAAAATCCTTGCCGCAAGGCTCTACAATGACACGGATATAAAATTTGTTGTCAGTTATAATGCCGTTTCAAATGATGCCACTAATCTTGGTACTTGTTTAGGACATAGCAGTCCCAGGCCACGATGGATCGCCGCCACTAATATCCTATACACTAATCAGAGGAGAGTTTCGCTCAGAATTGGGCTTGCCAAGCTGCTCCGTTTCTACGTAAGCCGCGTTGCTACACCGCCATGTTTGTTGCACACTCGCGCCTTTGCCTACCCTTTCGTTCCTACATATTCGAATGTATTGGTGGCAATTGAGAAGGAATGAGCAGAGCAGAGAGGATTAAGCTATTGTATTGTTTTCGACATGCTGATCCATACGAAGTGCCGGTATAGCAGTGCTGTGCAGATTTTGCAAGCCTACCTCCCGGTGCACACGGTAATTTGCCGAACTATTTGGTGTTGGGTCTCGGCCAGTACACCCTGCAAGAATTCAAGGCATACAAGACGCTTGAAGCTCACAAGCAATATGTGGATGGATGGGTGCAGGAGATATACACCCACAAACCAGCCAACGGCAATAACACTCATTGCTGCCAAGATGAAGATAATGGATTAAAGGACCATGACAATGTAATCTAATCTGTAAATAATAATACTTGTTATTCTTACTTGTGTAACTTATCTTGTGGCAAGTAACAGATTTTGCCAATGGAAAATATGTAGTATCGTGTACCATTGATATTTACGGCTGGTAAATTAATATACGATACATATATCAGATTCAGTTCGATTAAACTGTTACGATAATCAAGTCACGAAAAGTTCAAGAATCGGCAACAGGCCATGGGCCTATTTCTTCAACGCCGACACTTCTATTCTATTCTAATACTTCTCATTCTTACTTGTGTAACTTATCTTGTGGCAAGTAACAGATTTTGCCCATGGAAAATATATAGTATCGTGTACCATTGATATTTACGGCCGGTAAATTAATATACGATACGTATATCAGATTCAGTTCGATTAAACTGTTACGATATTCACGGCTGGTAAACTGAAGAAACGTATTCCATTGTCCAGTTTTCTGTCTAAATAGTGAGAATGACTATGTATCCCACAACGGCGCAGTAGAGTCCAATCTTCGAGCAAAACGTTCAAAAAAAAAAAGACAAGCGCAATAGATTGAACACGTAGGCGAAAGCCACCTAGACCATACAACAAATATGGCCGCCGACCCCACAATGCATCTCGCGATTTGGTGCCGTAACGTCATCCATTCGACCCCGAATTGGTGTGGGACTGAGAGATGTTTCACTGAAAATGCGTACAGCAGTTATTCGTCAGTTGGACGACACTAAAGAAATAGGCACATGGCCTGCTGCTGTTCTTGTATTTTTCGTGACTTGATTTCACAAGAGATCCTGCATATTGAACCCGATATTTCCATAACTGTAGATTGATTGAGATAGCTGGTAGACTTATTGCAAAGCTCATAAGGTGCTAGGCATTTCAAGAACATGTGCTCCTGCATAGCTTCGTCTAGTCTGTTCTTGAAGGCGTTCATACTCGGAGCGTCAACGATGCTATCATGGAGGCTGTTCAACATGTCGGTGACTCGAAGCGAGAAGAAATGTTGTCGCATCGATGTGTTTTTTCTTCTTTCAAATTCTAGTAATCCTTCTGGGACCTTGTTTTATCCGTGGGTATACGTCTACTTGTATACTTCAATGAGGTCACCACCCAGACGTCGATAACAGAGGCTTGGAAGCTTCATAATCTTCAATCTTTCTTCATTAGGCGTGACAATACCTGCTGAGCTGCAGCATGGTTAACCATGGGTGAACTATATCAGGACCATGAAGATGTCCTTTAACTAATTATTCTGTCTTCTTTCACCCAACAATCAGCGGCTGGTGAGAGTGCACCCGAAATTAAAATTAAACCAGGAATGGCAATATAAAACAAAGACCCTGGCAAAAAAATCAAGTTGTCCCTAGGCTGCGAGCTGTGATCTCTTCATAATCATGCCCAAAGTCAATAAAAAAAAGATAGGTGCCTGCTGAAGAACCAACTTCCATGTCTTCAGTAAGTGGACGAAAGAAGAACCAATGCATGCTTGCAGACTACTGCTGCTCCTGACAGTCCTGACTCCAGTGTTGCCAGATGGTATATTTCTATACCAGATTCACAAATCTGGTATTTTCAGAAGGTGTCTGGTATGAATATTTTAGATTAGGTATATTTGCATCAACCTGGTATTTTTTTGTATTTTCTGATTCACTGCAAATTTACTGCTTTAAAGCTCCACCTCTGAAGTTTGAACTTCTCCATCGTAGGCGTGGATTATATAGATTACCTCGAAGTAGCGCGACTAGAGGTTTGCCGCCATTTTTGGGACCGCAAGTTCAGCGCATGATGAAATAACCCCAATCTAATTGTAAACATTTAACAAAAGTGTTTAGTGCGAGAGTGATGATCCTTGATTGATCAGTGATGATATGGCCTAGGACGAGTGAGGTTGTCGAACCGATCTCTGCGACGCAAGCTCCACCACTTTTGTTTTGTGGTTTTGAATTCTAGAGTGCCACTTGAATTCTGGGGTGCCATTCAATATTTCACTTATCTTGAAAATCATCAACCATTCATAGAACTGGCTGCCTACTGCATCACTTGTCTACTTTGACAAGTCTAAAATGCATTCGTGGAGCGAGTGTTTTCACAATCACAAGTCACCTATGTGAAACACGAGCAACAAAATACAATTTCAACTAAGGTACTAGAGTCCGTTAAGCCCCGTCCACACGCTCAAACTTATCGTCAGTCTTGCTGCTCTTGCATGTCATGCCAGGTTTGACCGATTTTGACGGAAGACTGAAGAACGTCTACACGTTCAAACTTTCCATCAGTCTTGTACGCTCGCGGCAACGGAGGAGCTAGTGCTGTTCGCTGCAGTGATCGCGGTTCGTGCCACCAAAATTAGGTGAAAGCGATGCAAACGTACGCGGTGGTCCCGAAAATGGTTTTTAAAAATACTACAATGGTCAATGAGGGTTGATAGACAGCATCCCTATCACCACCAGAATGCATTGACGACTTCATTTTGGCACATTATTATCGATAGAGTTTATTTTCTTCGTTACAAAGTCTTTGTTTGCTGTAGGATCAACTTTTTTGTACTTAGAAATCAATGCCCCATAGGCGTTCGATTCAGGGCTTATTGGTGCACAAAATTGGTGGTGCACGGCTGCGCTCCCTGAAGAGCTACTATGAAGAGCGTGTGGACGGGACTTCATTCGGACCAAAGGCTATCTGCTCAACCGCAACAAGTGATCACAGTCGAAATGTTAGATTAATGCAATATGCAAGCATGTACGAAAATAAGTAAAACGAAGATGACCTGTTTCCGTGGCTTGCTTATGTTGAGCGAAGGGGAAAAAGTGCCAAACTGTGATAAAAAAAAAGGAAAAAGTGTCAATGTATTCAAACACAGGAAAAAAAGTGTCAAAATGTTCCAAACAGAGGGAAAAAAATGTAACGTGTTCATTTTGGCTAATTATTGTCAAGCCAGATAAATGCGCAGTACATAACATTAATTTTTTTTACCAACGTTTCTGACGAATAGTTTCATTAAATTTGAAGGTATTAGTCTGTTTTTCAACAATAGAATGTCCGGTATTTTGAGCTAGGCAATCTGGTATTCTCGCCAACAAAAAAGCCGGCAACACTGCACCCCTGACACCTGAGTCCTAATAACTTTTCAGTTGAACCAGTGCTGTTGACGTTGAGGGATATGTTTTCACTGGATCACTGCTGTAGGTTCCACTCGGTGACTCTTCCACAGTCCTGTTGCATCTAGTCTAGTGCACCTCTACTGATTTTCCGATAAAAATACCTAACTATAATCTCTCCCGTGCAGCTATTGAACAAATATTAAATTAAGTACTTTTCGACCTGTGTACAGTGTACTTTTGATTTCTTCAGAGGTGGGCCCATTGGCTGATTGGGCATTTTCAGTGAACTTGAGTAATGTCACTAATGTGGCCAGTGTGTTTAGTCTTAGTGAATTAACTTCTGTGTCTTTGAGCAAGTTTAATGATATACTGATAAATTTTAAAACGGAATTATAAAGATGCCTGTCCAGTCAGAAGAACCTGTAGATTATAAAAGAAGATACAAGAACTTGAAAAGAAAATTAAGACTTCTCATCTATGTGAGTTTTTATTATATTATTGTATGCTTGTCCTATTTATCTGGGTTATCAATATCAAGTTGTTTTATGTATGCTAGACCATTATTTATTTACATTTTTAATCAATCATAATTTGTATTTAGTTTTAATCAATCATAATTTGTATTTAGTTTTAATCAATCATAATTTGTAATCTTGTGTAGCTCTTAAGTCTAAGACATTTTCTATCTTTTCTCTTAACCACACCATCAAATGGGGTAATAAGAGACAGTCCTCACTCCTCAGACATTTTGTAGAAATTTCGTAGCAGCTATACTACCTACCTAATTAAAATATTGCTAAACTAAAAATAGTGGCATTAAGTTCAACATTTTTCCTATCTAGCCTAGGTATATAGCATAAAGCAAGCTTGAAACGTAATACATTTACTACCTATAAAAAAATCCCTGAAAAAAGTGTGAAAAGTGAGATTTTGGAAAAGTACCATAAATTACATAGTGGCAAAGCAGAGAGTTTTTTAGACTCTCCCTCAAGTTCATTTTTGAGTCTTATATGTAGACCACTAAGACCAGTAAAGTATCCTGGATACCTGCATTATCATACATAAGAAATTCATTTAAATTGTGAGTAAATGACAAAATTAAAAATGAACAGATTCTAAAAAATCCATGGTTTGTCACTATGCCGTAAAATGGGGTTACTTTGACCTTTTCGTTTTTTAACAAAAACCCCCAAAACTCAAAAACTATTTGACATAGAAAAATTTTGTCAATGGGCATTAAAAGCCTAATAGTATTACTGACTACTGAGGCTTCATAACACAATAGAAAGATTTTAAAAGTTTGCATATCTAATAGGTTGAAAAATTAAAAATGTGACCCACAAAAAAAAGCTATTATTTAAAGCCTGTCAGAGTACCCCCTCCAATTTTTTTTCTGTCCAGTCGGAAGAACCTGTAGATTATAAAAGAAGATACAAGAACTTGAAAAGAAAATTAAGACTTCTCATCTATGTGAGTTTTTATTATATTTTTGTATGCTTGTCATAATTATCTGGGTTATCAATATCAAGTTGTTTTATGTATGCTAGACCATTATTTATTTACATTTTTAATCAATCATAATTCATAATTTGTAATCTTGTGTTAGTTGTGTAGCAGCTCTTAAGTCTAAGACATTTTCTATCTTTTCTCTTAATCACACCATCAAATGGGGTACTAATAGGCCTTAAGCCTAAGGGACAGTCCTCAGACATTTTGTAGAAATTTTGTAGCAGCTAAACTACCTACCTAATTAAAATATTGCTAAACTAAAAATAGTGGCATAAAGTTGAACCATAGTGACAAACCAGAGATTTTTTTTAGAATCAGTTCATTTTTAGTTTCCTCATTTACTCAAGATTTCAACCAATTTCTTATAATAATGTCATAATGCTGGTATCTATGATACTTTGCAGTTTGCTGGTCTACTTATCACACTCAAAAATGAACTTGAGGGAGAGGCTAAAAAATTATCTGCTTTTCCACTTTGTTAAAAGTTCAACATTTTTCCTATCTAGCCTATATAGCATAAAGCAAGCTTAAAAAGTAATACATTTACTACCTTTAAAAAAATCCCTGAAAAATGTGTGAAAAGTGAGATTTTGGAAAAGTATACCTCTGAGCTAGCAGCTAAGGTCTGTAGCAAAAAATATATATATATATATTGGTCGTATTGGAAAATTTTACTTGCATAAAAGTTGCATACATGTGTTGGCTTAAATGAGTGATTGACAGAATTTTCATAGCTCATTCCCCCAAAATGGCAGCCATTTTTGCACAACTGGGTAATAAGGGACACCCCCCCCCTGGGCCCCACTGTGCAGAGAGTGGATGAATATTGCAACATCTTTGATGATGCTCCACACTCAGGATGATGTATGTTTTCGGTGAATTTTCCCACGCATTTTCACTTTTTTAAGCTATTGCTGTGCACAGTTGGCGCAATGTAATGAAAGTTGATTATCTTCGTGCACGTGTTCGCGCAATCCCGGCCATCTTTATTTTAGAAGAAATTTTCTCCAAAGTCATATGGCAACACTGAACACCGTCTGTTTACATTTCGTATGTATAACAGCCGCAGTTTACGATTACCGTACGTTCCGTATCCGACAAGGCGGACAACCGGAAGAGTCAGAAGTAACCTGGACATGTCTTACATTTTATTGTCAGTTCGACTCGCGTAGTCAATACTCAATATACCCGCGTATATTGTCGACTAAAATAGTAGAACCATTTTAGCTTTCTAAAGTACGGCGCACAGCGCATTTTTTTACCAACGTAGTACGGCGCACCGCGCAGGTCGTTGAAATGACAAAATAAATTCCCGCGCACCTGGCACATCTTCCTGACCATGGATGACGCTTCAGTAGCAAAATTTACGCCTTCAGAAGATCTTGCCATTTAGATTGAAATTCTTGCATTTAACATCCTTTAGCGGGCAAGCATTGAAATATCCAGAAATTAAAATTTCAGAAACCATTTCGAGAAAGTAAGAAGTATTATACAATATATTTCTATGAATTTTTGCAAATTTTGCCTATTGAAGGTTTAAATCGCACTTGAAGGATTCAATAAATGCAATCAGTACACAAAATTTTTCTTTATAATTAAAATTCAGTTTATGCAAATGAAAAATTAGAAACATAAAAATTTAATTTAATTAAATTTAATCAAGTTGCCAAAATAAATAAATATATATATTGATACTTCCACCTTTTGAAGAAAATGCGGAAAGAGCGTGNTATCCCTTAAAAAATGTTATAAGGTGATATTTTGAAAAAGTATTTCTGCTAAGGTCTGTAGTAAAAATATATATACCATATTAAAAAATTTCACTCAAAAAAATAAAATTGCAGACAGGTGTTGGCTTTAAAACTTTATTGGCAGAATTTGCGCACCTCAATCAAAAACAAAATGGCTGCCATTTCTGCAAGACAAGGTAATAAGGGGCACCACTAAAAGCACATTTACAGTAAAACCTTGGTTAGCAGAGGCCATGGTTAACAAAAAATTGGTAAACAACAAAGAATTTTGATTAAATTTACCTATCTCAGCCAAAAAATTTCACTCAGTGAAAAATTAATGCATCATTGGTTTTCACAAAATTGTGCACAGAATGTCATATATAGAATTGTGCACTGGGCAACATAGAATGGAAAGTAATGAAAATTGTATACTATGATATCATTCATTGAGGGACAACAAATACAAATCATAGAAAACATTATTTATTCTGCAGCTACATCATCTACAAATGAAGAGGAGGACTTCAGAGTACTGTTAGTAATGGATGAGTGCACTCTGCAAGATTTAAACATCTAAAAATTATGTTTATTTTTATGTCCTTTATTACCTCATTCCCAAGGTAGTTCAGGAGGCTTTTATTTGTGTCTGGCACCTTACGAATAGAACATGGAATTTTTTCAGAGATGCCATATGATAGCCCTTGCAAAGACCTTTAACCCTTTTACTAGCAAGTTACATATATGATCACTTGAAATCGCCTCACAAAAAGCCCCACCACGGCTTCCTGTTTGTTTTTGAGGTGTCCTCATAACTCTTCAGTCAATCACTAATTATCTGACTATCCTTCCATCCATAGCATCACCACCTGCAATATCCACAAATTAAAATATGAGCATTTACATGAAAGTTTTGACTGGATGATGGAATTGACCCTCTTTCCACATTTTTTTAAAAGGTGGAAGTATTAAGGGGACCAGCTACCCTCCGGAAAAACTTCTACAGTTATTATCCGATCATCATAAAACTTCACATACGTACAAAAAATATATAAAAAAATACTTAAAAAAACTTTTTTTAAAAAACACGTTTTTCTTGTGGACTAAAAAGTAGAAAATAAATTATGGTTCGCCCCAAAAAAACGTGTGTCTTAGAAAGATGTTTCTGGTACCGTTTGACGCGTCAGAAAGTAAGCTTTAAGATGAGTATAAGCACCGGATAATGCCATAATTGGCCGCTCTACGTCAGACGTTCCTTTTTAGTGTGTCCAGCCTTCGAATTAATCCCATAGACTTTACTGAAGGGGCCTCAAAACGGCCCCCCTTTGGGGAGCTGTCACGAAATCATTTTTCGATGTAGAGAGATGATTCTGTTACCGTTTGATGCGTCAGAAAGTAAGCTTTAAGATGAGCACAAAAACCGGAAAACGCCCTAATTGAAAATTTAGGGGTAGCCGGTCCCCTTAAGGTATGTAATAATATTTCAGCAAGGTACTCCTGCTAAGGTCTGTAGTAAGAAAATATTAGCTGTATTACAAATTTTGCTTGAAAAAATTTACTGTCAAGTGTAGGCTTTGAAATTTCATTGACAGAATTTTTGTACCTCAATTTAAAACAAAATGGTAGCCATTTCTGCAAGACAGGGTATTAAGGGACAGTGGGAGCATGGTACCCCTCCCCACATGGTGTAATTCTCATATAGTGCGTAAAGCATTCTAATTTTTGCGCAAAAACGTGTCCGTTTCCAGCTATGATGGGTTGAAATGTCATCCTCTCAAGACTGTGATTGGTTACCAGTATGCGATGGCCTTTTCAATGGGGTAATAAGGGATGTTTTTTTTTTCTTTAATAACTTCTTACCATGAAACATTTCATAAACAAGTTTTTGCTCATTTTAAAGGTTTTTACCATGGCTATGTTAGGGCATCTAAAAAAATTTCATAGGTACGCTATTAGCAAGGTGCCAGAAGCAAAAAAAGTGTCCTGAATTACCCCTGGGACAGGGGAATCCAGGACAATAATTTAAATAAAACTTGATTTTAATATTAAAATGTTTGCAGGGTTTGTACCGGTCATGGAAAATTTGGAAAGTCATGGAAAATGTTTTTTATTTTTCCAGGCCTGGAAAGTCATTGGATTTCATTTCAGGTTATGGAAAATCATGGAATTTGCAAATCATGAAGAATAAAGGAAGTTTTTTACAACACTTCTCTTTAACTTCACTTCTTGTTTGTCTGTCTGTCTGTCTGCTACAAATCTTATAATCAATATTTAACACACTTCTACCTGTCCAATCGATCTGAAATTTGACACACTTGCGTAAAGTTGGAGACAATGCATGAATCAATTGACAGAATAAATAATTTAAAATTAAATTTTTTTTTTCATTATTAAACAAAATAAAAAAAAATAATTTCATCTGCTACAAATCTTATAATCCATATATGACACAATTTGACCTGTCCAATTGATCTGAAATTTTGCACAATTGCATAAAGTCAGAGACAATGTATGAATCAATTGACAGAATTAATAATTTTGAAAATTTACAAAATTTTGATATCTTGAATACATTTTGAAAAATATATATATTTTTTTTTCAATATTTGAAAATAAAATTAGAAATTCATTGTACATGTGTAACATCCAAGACACTGGATTGTTCAGAAGTGTTGTCTTTAAAAAGAAATTTTTAAATGCATATTATTTCTGTGCTGCAAGTGTTAAACTTTTTGTGCAGTCTCTTGTTTCCTGCATTTTATTGGCCCATATGAAACAAGAGACTGTGCCACAGTCTCCTGTATCATGCATTCTGATTGGAGTACCAATCACGTAAGCTTGGTCACCGAGTTCAGTTGCTTTGGACAACTTTTTGATCTGCAGTGGCAGCGTTCCATCTTCAGCATGCAATTTCTACATCACGATGCCTGGAAAGTGTAAATTTCATGACTTGTGGTTAATAATGGAAGCTTATTGTGCCTGGCTTGCTTGCATCCAAAGCATGAAGGAATGGCAATACAAATGTACATTGTGTTTGAAAGACTTCGGTGTGTCAAATATGGGGGAAGCAGCTTTGAAGAGCCATGAAGAGCTATGCATTTACACATATGCTATTTATCTACTGTAGGTGATGATAGAATATGCATGGTTAGTCTTTCAGTCATGCTAAACCTGGTGTATACGAGTCTTGAAAAATTATATTGATGATCATGGAGTCCAAAGTCCTCTTCATTTGTTGTTGTAGTTGTAGATAAAGTAGATGTAGAATAAATGAGGTTTTCTGTGATTTGTACTTGTTTTTCCTTACCATACCATATTCATTTCATTCATTCTATTACAAACACTTGAAAAAAAACTTCCATTGACAGTCATAAATAATTAAAGTGTGTGAACAAAATCTAACTTTGGTCTACTGGCAAACAAATATGTTGATGAGCAGCTGGACATATTGATACATATGTATGTATATAAATGTACAACCTACTAATCTTGGTGCAGAGCACTGACAAGAAAAATTAGTTTAACCACTTATTTTTTACAGGAAAATGAATGTTTTAAAGAAGAGCTTGAAAAGGCTAACAGAGCTCTACTGCAGATACAACAAGACAAAAGCTTCCTGCTGGAACAGTTGTTACCTTACCACCAGCCCGAGGCATCTTCTTCCGACTCAGACCTCACTGACTACTCAGATACTGAGAGCGGCAATGTAGCCCTTGCCAAGAAGTAAGTTGCCATCTTTTTGATGAGAACTGGCAAGGACAACTGTGGGACAGATTAGGGAGGCGTTTTCATTTTGTAATGACAAGTTAATTGCAAAGAGTGAAAAAGGGAAGAGCTTGTTTACCTCTCTTCAAGAATGAATATTCTGGCTTGCAAAATGTTGTATTGTGAGCAATTATCATTGAAATTGTTGCTTCAATCAACTTATAGCATTTCCAATTCCCTATCTCAAATATCACAATTTTATTTTTAAAAGGAAGCGCTCTGGTGAAGGCATCAATTCTTCTTCAACTGCTCAAGCTTCAGCTTCCAGCAGCAGTAGTGGCTTAACCAATTCTAACTTCCCTTTACTAGTGGCTGGTAAGACTCGTGTACTTATTTTTGAAAATTTCATAGCTGTTCTTGTAAAATTACCTGTTGGTTATTTTGTGGAATTGTATTCACTATTTATGATAAGCAATAGGTACTTTTTCCTTTGAAGTATAATGCTTGACCCACTAATTTACCCTGAAGTCAACCTGGCGATTTTTCCTTGTTTGGAGATATGCACGTTCATTGTCATTTTCAAATTTGAGGGTATCATATACTGATCGCATCATATTAAGAGCAATTACACATTTCAATCTCAATTTGTTTAAATTAATTTTGAGTTACAGACAGTTACTTTCATTCCCAATTGATTATAAATCCGTGAAATTTTCAGGAGGAAGTCGTAGTGTTCCAGCTGGTGGCAAAGGACTTCCTCGAGCTACATCAGGCAGTAAACCCTCATCTTCTGCTGCTGCTGCTGCTGCTGCTGCTTCTACTACTGGCAAGAAAAGAACTGTGTCCCTCACAACTAGAGGTGGGAAACAGGTAAGCCTATCCATTCTGCAAAAGCATTTTCCTGTTAGTTATATATCTGTTAGCCTAACCTAAGTGCTCAATGAGTTTCAACCTATATTTTATTCATTCCTGAAAAATTTGTGTTTTACCTTATTAATTTAGTCTTCTGCACAACATTGTTGTTTTTTCCTATTTTACAAGGATATTTGATTGAAAAACTTGGGGCTTTGTGTAAACATAACATGAAGGTTAACAACAAATTTGTAAGTTTGTCATTAATTTTTTGCATAGGCTGGACGAGGTAGACAGAAGAGGGCTCCCACAAAACCAACAAAAGATCTGCCTGGCACTTTGGTGAGTTGTCCATAATAATGCAACAAATAGCATCACCTGTGCAGTTTTTGAATGAAACTCTCATATCTGGTGGGTGCAGAAGAGGTCTGACGTTTTTCATGAAAGATCTAGAGTATCTAACCTATAATTTTTTTAGATTTTTGTGAAAATCTGATTTTTTCGTTAAAAATAAAACGACCTCAATGATAATATTCTGCAATATGTGCAACCACATTTTAGCCATCAAAAACTAATCAAAAGGCCTTTTTGTGATATGATTTGCATAAAAATGTCTATGCAAGTGCACCAACCTTTTCTATATAATTGAAACGCTCTTGTAGATGGTACAGTAAAAGAAATGAGTTTAAAGAAGGGTTTTAATCTTTTCCAAGCAGGTATTGTATGCAAGAAAGTAAAGTTGATCATGTTGAATGAGTGGTTAGATATTGAAGGGACCACGCAAGACAAATTATTTTACAACACTCAGCACTCGCATGTAGTAAATGAAGTATCACAATACTCGAACAATTACTGCCAGCCTCACCTGCTGTCTGTATTGTCACCCAGTGTCATGTTTTATGCTAAAGTTATCTTCTCGGTGAAATAAAAGTGTGTCCTTATCCACACCAATCATCGCAGGGACATGGATTAGCACTATATTGGGCGATATATCACCCAGAGAACATTTCCCTTCAAACAGCAATAGGAATTTGCTTTTCTACAACTGACGACGATAAAATAACATGGCCACTGGCGTCATTCAAGCTTAAATGGTTTTCTCCAACTCATCTCCAATATTCAAAGCAAAGCCTACTCAATATAAGGGACACTTCCCTGCTGCATTGTATTATTTCTATGTCATGTTTCTCATGATTTGGCTCTTGACTATCATTCATTTTGGATACTTCAGAATTATTGGCAAGATTGTTAATTTTCATGTGTAGAAAAGGCTCAAGTTGACTGAATTCATTTTTATTAAAAATGTAAATAAATTTTACTGACTTTCCATTAGTTGGTTTGAAAACTATTTGAATGATGGTTTTGCAATCAAGTTAGTGTTTATAAACTTATAAATATTAAAAAAATATTTTATTTTTGTTTAAACGTAAAAATTAATTTTTTTTATATAATATAGTATTTATTCACATTTGTCATCATGAGTTTGTTTTGCCAAAAAACACAATTAAAACATGCCCTAACATTTTTTTAGGATGGCAATTGAAATGTAAATTAGAATGTAGCAAATCGGAATTTGCAAATTGGCTGCGCTTACTTTTTCCATATCCACTAAGTTTTTAGTGATTTTGCCGGTCCTTTAGGCAAAAATAAAATGTAATAAGAGTTTTGTGGAACTGTGATGAAGTTTGTCAATATTCAATGAGAAGAATAACTTGCTTTTTATTTCCAGAATAGATACTTTGATGTTTATTATATTTTCATTTTAACTTCTTGGCCGATTCGATAGGCATAAAAAAAATTGAAAGGGTCATTTCCGCAGTATTGGCATGAATTTCTTCTTGATCTGCTACATTGCAGGGCGTCCGGCTGAGTGGACAAAGCAGTGTAGACGCGGCAGACGACGACGGCCGCGGCGTGCCTGAGCTGAGCAGAGAAGAAGTGGAGCGCGACTTGCTGGCTCGACAGACTATCGCCGAGCTCCACACTCCTGTCTCCCTCACGCTACCTAATCAGCTCTTCTCTGATAACATCATGGACGGGTTAGAGCTCGGGTTTGAAAGTATTTTTGATTATGATGTGGATTAATGCGCTTCGCTTACTACCTACCTACCTACCCATCATGTTGGGTCAGTTGCCAGTTCATGGCATGATAAAGTTTGTTTTTCTAACTCCAGAGAAATAATCTTGGTCAATTTCTTACCACGATATCAGCCGAGCATATTTCACGCTTTGGGAACTGTACCACCGTAACCGACAAAGAATTTAGAGCAGAGCCTTTTGCTCCTCAGTCCTCATGTAGCCATTTTTAGATTATATGGATAAATAGATAAACCTTCGTTCCTCAGTAAAATATTTTAGAGATGGTTCCTGATGGGTGTTCATCTTCGTAATCACGAAAGTTTATTTAGTCTGAAATTGTGGTTCTTTGATAATTATTTGCTTGACGCAAGAAGTCACAGATATTACTTATACCTAATAATAACTTCGCTGGGAACTTGACACTATTTCGTGTATTTGGCGTAAAATATAACATTTTTGAATAAAAATAATGAAGGGCATTCACAATTTGGTGTTCTACCTAATTTTTTATATCCGATTATTCTTATCAGACACAACCAGCGCCTAGCCTGAAAATCATAGGTTTAAAAAGGTTTCAACCTAGCAAAGTTTATTAATGCATTGACGGACGACTTCAAGATTTCTGATTTCATTAGTGTGTGTTTTGTTCATGCTGAACGAATTTTTTATTCACGCGATCGCTTCCTTATTATTTAAAACATTCAATATTTTTTCCGATCTCCACCAAGTAGGCATATCCAGAGGAAATTAATTGATTTATATCACAATACTGTAAAGAAGTGAGATCAAGGCACTTCTTGTGATTGACTACATTCCTTCATTTTTTTCCGCCTTAAATACAGTGTTGAGTTACGCATGAAAAAATAGCATTAATTAGATCGTAACTAAGATGCATATATGTGAAGTTAACGCTCTTCAGGGACCTACTGGAGGACATGGAAACCACAAGCAATCTGGACGAAGACGCAGGCAGCGGCTTGGGCGTATACGAAGAATGAGGAAAATGCTGGAGCACGGACGCGTCCTGTCAGACGTTCAGGTCGGTGTGAGGGTTGCTGTGTTACAACTTTGTGAAAGATGATCGTAGTGCAGGGACTCCAAAGATTTCTTGGCCTAGTGACAAGTGGAATAGTGAAAAAACTTGACGTTAGAAATATATATTTATTTACGGAGGTGCAAGAGTATGAATTTGTTAAAATTGGCTTGAACTAGAATTAGAAGAAATTATACATTTATTTGAATTACGATAAGCGATTAAAATTAAGTGTCTTGCTAATTCTAGCACTTGATAATCCTAATAGAATAATTCAAATATTTCAGATTTTAAACCAATTCCATTATTCATCAACGAGTAATATCGATGCTCATGATTATTGAGTGTCCTCGTGCTATCACAACCCACGATTAAGTAAATTAATGCTTATGGCAAGACATCGGCTGGATAGACAAATGCGTGAATGAACGATTGTATTTTGACGAATCTGTTCCCTAATTGAAGGCACTATCTATACACTAGATTCGCGAATGCAGCAAAGATTGGTGACTAGAACAAATAAATTACATCATCTCCTTTGCAGCATATTTTGCTCTATGTATAATTTTTCGTACTTTTTAAAAATTTCAAAATTCATCTGCGTAATGCCCTTTACAGGGATAAAATAACTATTAGAAACAAAATACGTAGGACTTAGATGCCAAAGTAGATATCTACATCTGGAACATATCTGTAGTAAAAAGGTGAAAAGCGAGAGATTTATAATAAAGAATTGAATAAAAGTTCTTGGGATTGCCCAAATTAAAATGTTCTCATTTTTCTCAGGAAAAGGTGAATTTTGTGCCCAACTTGCGACGAAAAGCAGAGCGACGACGAGCAAAAATATTGAAGGACTGGAGCCATAGGCCCCACACACCAGTTGGTCCCGGTAGTAATCAACGTGAGGCGGCGGTAACTTGTCGGGCCTGCAGAATTTATGACCTCCCTGCCCACATGTGCATGTTATAACTCAGCTGTATCTGTTGTCGACTTATTGTATTTAAACAAGATATTGTTAAATGAGTTAATATTTCACCAAATCAAACCTATCACCTCTCGGTTCATTGAATTTTTATTGAACAAACTGCTAGAGGCCTCACCTTGCAGACATCCGCGCAAGCTGGACAAATAACTCCACCCATGTGAAGCCATCCTTGCTCGAATACCTTAATGGAGATCACCTGCGTACAATATTTTCATTATACAACCAACAACACAATGCTACTTTGATTGCCATCCGTAGAATTAATTATGTCAGACGAGTATAGATATTTTTCTGATATGACACTGCATTAAAAATGCCGTTCATCGCTTGACATCAGCCGTGTCTCTCTGATTTGTACGTACCTGTCTAAAAAATAAGCCCAATCCATAACTCATAACTGAATCGAGTTATAACTGACATTATAATATTGGAAACTCGCACTCACTTGATTCGCATGGTAGCAAGTGAAGGTGTGATTGGCGACCACTATGTGCACGCGACTGTCCATGCACTTATACTCGTAGCAGCCAGAGCCCCAGTGCTGCCACGTACGCATCTGATGACACGTGCGTTCCGTCCATTCCTGGTCGTGGTAGAGGCACAGCGAATTCGCGCTGTAGTTCTCCAGTGCAAAATTCCGCTCAGGTTCTGGCGGACCATTGCAATAATAACCTTGGATTATTCTAGAATCTAGGATATCAGAATCATTGAAAAATGCTTTTAATGATTTCATCAATGAAATATTTGAATCAAAATGACTTCATTCAAAAAGAAGATTTGCGGGCAAAATGAAATTCTTCTCAAACCCTCGGAGTAATCTACACCTGGAACTTGGTAGAATAGAAACATTCGGTAACATCATCAGTCTTTTACCGCTTCAAATAGTGCATCTACTTAACATACCTATGACTGTCGAAAAATAAAGGAATAAATGAGGCGTGATCTGCTTGGACGTAGCTCAATAGAGCACCCTGTCATGGCTCCTCACCAGGATTGTTCTCGGGAAAGTTGCAATGGGAGCCTCTAACGACCACGTTTTGGCTCTTCCACGTGAACTCTTGAATGTAGGGGCAGTAGTCGGCGAGTGTCACGGACCCTCCATAATGGTTTAGCTGCTTCTCGCTCACATGAGGGATGCCGTGGAAGTTCTGGAAAATTGTAGCGTGTTTTAACAGGCATTACATAATACTGAATACAATGTCAGTTAACTTCTTCATTTTACGCCGCTTGGACGGACGATAATCTTGAATAAATCTTAGCTTGACGAGATCGAAGGCCCGAAAATTTTCATAGTAGCTCTTCATGGTTTCTCTTTTGCTTTCAGCACAATTTTAGCTAGTAAACTGACTATAATAACTTTGATGGATTGCACAAAATTTAAAAATACCCGATTACCCGTTGATGCGTCTGATGAGGCTCACTATTACCTGGTATCGCTCCGGTAAGGCAGTGGGATATTCAACGAGATTGCAGAGCGCCACAGAGCTTCTGTCGTCGGTGCACTCTGTCTGTAGCGGATCTCTCTTCACTTTATTGCAGAACGGATGCAGGGAAAGATTTCTGGAAAACATAACTCATTACTTGAGAGTTGATGTAAGAAACGAAATTGCCGAATTGGCAGAAAATTAACACTAGCATAAGAAAAGAAAAAAAAATATTTACTAGATATTCCATCAATGCTTATAATGTTACTCATTTACGTAGTTCTTCACGACATATAAAAAAAATTCGACGGACAGTAGTCAATTTAAAAAAAAATGAAAAATATCACCGTACACTACTTCAATATCAGAGACGTGACTCACTGCATGGAACGCTGCTCCATCCAGTCAAGGCAGCTCTTAGTGGCGAAGAAGCAGCCCAGGTTTTTGCCCCACGCCAGCTCCTGAGCGAGGCTGTAGTCTGCCGTGTACCAGCCGGTGTCCTCCAGTAACGCGAGAGTCAGGCGAGAATACACGGGGTTCTGGGTGTGCGTTCCCGTCATGGCTTCGTTCTGACGGAATAAATGACGGTGAGATAACGGTAGTCTTTTAATGAGAATGTGATTTGCAAAACAAAATTCCGACGTTATATACGAGAGATAAGATCTTTCTCAGCCGAATCTGCAGCTGTATGCAAGTATGAACGAGGGATAAAACTCGTTGATTGCTGAAGCTGCAAAGCTTGAAGACTATGATTGCCCCTTAGCCGTAAATTATTAAAGAAACCGCACACATGTCTTGAATAACACACTGAACGTAAAACATTTCGTCCGCGCCGAAGGTAATAGGGTTAAATTAAAACATCTGGATTAACAGACACGCACCTCGAACAGTCTCTTCTCCCAATGCGTGAGAGCTGTGCCTTCTCTTCCCTGGTCTTCTAGCTCGGCGCCTTCAAGGGTCGAGCAGTTGAAGTGACGCTGGACCTGCAGTATGGGTACTATATTTTTAAAACATTCAATAATTCCGTTTGTTCTAGGCGTAAACATTAAATGCTGTACATTGATCTATTTGAAATTTATAATGAATTTCGTTTAATGAGCTAGCTCTTGATTTAGAGTCGTTGAGGTGCAACTATAAAAGAAACGAAAGTTAGCTTCTAATTTATGTACATTTTATTGGAAATGCTCCACCAACCTAGTAGCAAGAAAAAAAAACATCCCGAAAAAATACACATGAATAATCACATCGACTATCTCTTTGTCTAGCTAAGCAGGAAATATATAAAGACATATTTAGTTAGTTTAGTGGCGAAATGTTTACTAGCGCTTCAGCTATCTAGCACCGAAAGTGAAGATGAACATCACCAACTAGGTGGAAGGTCTCAGTTATCGTAAGGTTTCTTAAATCAAAAAATCATTCATCACCCACAAGGGGCGGAAGATCTCAATTGTCCAGCCCGCTGAAGCTGGCTCAAAAGAAGCAGCGTTAGCATCTCAAAGAGACGAAGTGACAAGGAGGGACAGGTGAAAAGCAACAGAAACGAGGACACTAACAAGAGGTCGCTTACACGGGACGTTGGCCGCCCGCACGAGAGAGACAGAGAAGGGAAATGTAAGGAATCCTACCTACATAATAACTTAATACAAGGAATCCTACCTACATATTAACTCAACCCCACAACTAAGGCCTGCAGTCAGACACCGCGAGCTCAGCGGTGGGGTGCTCAGGAACAATCCCCCTAGGAGCACAAAATCATAGGACTTCTGACGAGCACCGAAACGCGTCAGAATTCCCCCCTGAGGGTTAAAATTACTAACAATTTTTCCGTTCAACGCTTTGAAATGTCGGTATATTTTAGCTCACGTCAGCTACGCAAAAGCTTTGTAACGCGGAAGCTGCTTAAGTTAATAATTTTAATTTGGTCCTCACCTCATTCATATTTAATTGAAATATGGCCCTTACCTACTTGACGACCTGCGGGTGTAGACTACCATGATAAGCTATAAATTAGAAGTGACGGAATCTATTGAATAGAAATATGGTCCTCACCTCCTCAACAACTCGTGGGGTGACCACCATATTGACGGACTTGGACACCACGCCGCTGCGCACCAGCCAGTCCGGCCGCACGACGCGCCTGATGACGCGGTCACTCCACTGCCGGGCCTGCAGCCTGCGCGGTAACCGTGCAAGCATTAACTCTTCATCCACAAAAACGTTAACATTCGTGAATGCTATTGGCGTCTTGAGGCCTGGTAACGAGAGATACCGTTACCAGACAGACGGTTTAGAAACATTTTTCTTTTAATCAGGCCGAATGGTTCAGAAAAGCTGGTCATGTTGATGAATTTCAGTATTCTGTTTGGAATAGAATTTTAAATAAAGTGCATTTGTTATCAGCATAGGTAGCATAATGTTTACTTCGCACTAGAGCTATGTTAGCTAGCAACTGAAGTCTGTGTCCACCCATACTTCAATATAGGTGTTATTTAAAAGTTTCTTGGTTTATCAGTCTACGTTTGTTATATTTTATCCGTCAAGCCCACGCCAGAAAACCAGTCGCGCCTAAGTTTGCCTCACATAAAAAAAACACGCTACCTAACGTAACATTCAACAGCTACAGAAATAATAAAGCTATAGTCACAAATAATGCGCGCACAGATGTTGCAGGCTGATTGGCGTTCCTCAAATAATTGTTGCAGTCAAATATAAATCGAGAGAGAACTCTCACAAGCAAGAAACAAACTTTATTTAAGCTCTACGTTGACAGCCCCTTCGGAGCGGCTGATAAAACGAACCGTTTTTTACCGACAAACTATGAAAAAATTTACCGTTCCCCACAGCCTGTGAAGGAATGTACGGTTTCCTACAGCTAATTTATGTAGAAATTCTGCAAATAGCACTTACTGCTCATTAAAGACAGGCTTGCCGTTGGCTGTTCTGTTGGTGAGAGGCAGGCCGTCGTCATCCCTGAAGAAGGCGTACAGGGAGACAGAGAAGCCGAGCGCGTGCAAGATCTCGTGCTTGACGGTGGACAGCAGCGTCTCGACCTCCTGTCTCTTCACGCTGATCGATGACGGGCACAAGTTCACGTGGCCTGCGATGGGTCTGCCCACAAAGATCGTTATTAAACAATAATAACGAATGTAAAACATGCCGTGCACACAGGTCAGCATTACCTAATTGTATATTACTTTCATTACATGCGCAAATATTATCAATTTTTCAATTTTATGCATTCGTAAAATTGATAGAATGGGATTGATTGATGCCACACCACGATAGAGGAATTATCTACAATCGGGTGTACGAGAGAGCCGAGGCACAGAGCCAGACGCAATCTAGGAGGCGCAGCAGTATGCGCCAAATTTAACTCATAAATAAGCCCAGGAGCCAACGTCTAGCTGCACCATGCATCAACTTTACTCAGCCTCAGAACTAAAAGCCGCAGATTACGCTTGAACTCCGTAATCCAGACAAGCGACACACTGCCGAAAGCTAATAGCGCAGTAGGTCTTCAGCCAATGCTTAAGCATGCTCGCTCATAAGCAGGCAGTTCCCCATCCGGCTGTACCTACTCAGGCCTAACCTCTTCTGGCCAAACCTATTCACGCTGTCCCGTCTCACAACCTACTTGCAGCCAATGACTGGCTTTACCAGCACACTTGGACCACCTTTCTAACTTCTTGCAGCCAATGCGGTTAGGTTAGGTCCGCTCAGGTTTGTTTTGGGTGGAGAAAGGTTGCAGCTCGTATAGGCTAGGCCTGAAGAGGTTAGGCCAGAGGAGGTTTGGCCAGATGCAGTATGGCCATGTTTACCTTTGGCAAACTTATTTTGTGGCTGTGGCCGTTGAGTTCATAGGCCATTATACACTCTAGCGTTCTTACCTATGGAAAGGAATATGAACCTAAGTGTGAAGTTTGGCAAAGCTGGCCTCCGGCATGCGCCCGTAATCTAATGGTTGTGCATTTCCTCTTGCTTTCAGAGCGCAACGTAGGTCTATGTAAACATTTATTAAATTAAGCGCACTACAATCTAGTGATCAGTTACCAGCTATCGGTCCAACTTGACACATGACTGCGGTCAGGACGGTCATAACCTAGCGGTCGAGCATGTCCTCTTGTTGGCAGTGCGCAGCTTAGGTTCATGTGACCATTGGTTCTATTAAGTCATTTAAGTGCACCACAAACCAGTTAATTATGACCCAGTTAGGAACAGGACTGTAAGACAGACATGAGAGCTGAGTATTCACCGGTCGAGCATGTCCTCCTGCTGACAGTGCGCGGCGTAAGCGACGGTAAAGCCCTTCTTGCATCGCTGCGTCTCGACGGCGCTGATGTAGAAGACGAAGTCTGCGTCGGGGATGCCTGGCGAGTCTTCTTCCCCGCCCTCAACACGGCAGTCCCGGCCGAAGTGGTTACACACTCGACATCGCTACAGTGAAGGAACCCGTAGTACATGACCGATAACGTTATTCTAACAGATATGTGCAGCTCGTGGAACACATTTAGTAAGTATTCACACGAGTTATTAATGTTCGAAATGATAGCACGAAAAAAAAATCGAGTAAAGAAATCGATCGTCTCAAATTTTCGTGGTCACGACTCACGCCCCACCTTGAGCATGAGTAGGTAGATAAATTGATATCAGTTAGTGGACAGTCTACGCCATGTACCTGTAGCCCTAACGAAAATTTCGAAAAATTACATTTCTTTGGATTCTGTCGCCCCATCACTCGTACCATAAAACTGGACCATATCAACTCTTCTAATGTCATTGAATTTCCATCAACACTATGCAACCGTCAGAAGTGTAGCGGCGTTTCTTGTTCACATCAGTTTTAAAATGTGGTGACAGAGAGAACATGAGCAAGAAAGCGATCACTTATCAGCTTCTTAAAAGTTCAAAACAAAATCAACATAATGCAACAGAAAATCCAGGCTAATGAGCACGTACTGAGTTAAGGGTTTTAATAAAAAATATAACTCAGTACTCACTGCAGTGAGTGACAGAGAGAGCATTTTCTCGTCGACGAAAACATGAAGTCACGGACGGACAGACAGACGGACATGGCGAGCACAATAGTTTATTTTTTTCATAAATGAGAAAATGTGCTAAAAATGAAGGAGAACTCACGTTGAGATGCTCGTCGGGCACTCGCACCTCCCCACACATGGTGACGGCCTCGCACTGCGTGTTGCAGTACAGGTGAGGGTCTCCGTTGATCACGAACACTTGGCTGTCCACGCACTTCCTGTACACATACGAATTAATTTGTTATTGAACGGCACAGTGATATTTTTAGCATATTATTAAACCTGCGCGTCAAGTATTTTGGCTTTGATTAAATTAGGTTAGTTTTTCATTCATTTTTTGGAGTCGTAAAATATTATTTGTCCAGCAAAAGAAATAAAAAAAAGAGAAATGAGAATGAAATATGAAAATCTTATAAAACTTTTTTATATTCAAACCAATTCAACAATTAACAAATAATCTCTGATTTATTATGAAATACGTACCAAAACCGGACGCGATTCATCACAACTTAAATTCGTTATTTACTGATTGAACTAATGCACGGCTGCGCCATTATAACCACTTGATAGGCTGAGAACCACTTGTCACTATATCCTAAACTAGGATATAGCAACATGAACTTTTCACCTGTGTACTAAAAATTCTTCTATTGACTTGAATAATAGCACTGGGATAAATTGATACTAAACACGAACATAAAGCGTGGTACCTGTTCACTAATCATGCAAAAAACGCCAATTGCGCAATAATTAATACTAAATAAAGAAAAGCATGAAAAATGGCACCTGTTGAGTCTGATTACTGGTGCAGTGTTGGTGACTGAGAGAGCCTGCTCCCAGTAGTTGACGGCTTCTGGCAACACCATGTTCTGTCAACACCAGTCGAATTGAAACAACATAAATCGATATATTATTTCAAAGCATCTGCCTTAAAGTGTGAAGGTAACTATGAATATTAAAATGTCATGTCGATAATATTTTAATTTATTAAGGTTTTAGACTAGGGAATAAGAACTTGACATTATATAGAAGACAAATATCAGAAGTATGAAATAGTTCAGTTAGCGCATTCAATAAACCCACTGCAAGTGGAAATTCCAACAACTGTCGAATGTTCACTAATCTTCGCTAATCCATTAGGAAATAAGCTCCATTTGCATGGTCAGGATCGAGGTTCCATCAACATATGCTACAGTAGAAGACGAAATAAATAGGTACTGAATTCGCTCATGATAATGGGTAAGCAAAATATCGGAGAAACAGATTCAAGCACGCACTATCCGAGGAGGGTGAAAGATATGTAGTCGTCATAGGAGATTGTAATTAACCAATAACCCTGCAATACTCACATGGATAAGATTGTACTTGTCATCGGGTAATCTGAAAAACAGAAGCATTGGGTTACAACTGGCAAAAAATATAGAAATAACGATGCTATAAAACCAAGCAAAGAAAACAAACAACACTTAAAATCGTCACTAAATGCCTTTTCATTACTTTCCTGAAGCCTGGCATTTTTCCGTCATAAAACTTCAATGGGATAAAAATTCTATATTAAATATCATTTGCAGCTTTTTGTTTTAATTCCCTTTATACTTTTTTTAAAATTCTCCTTAAAATCTTCTGCCGGTATAAAACAATGCTGCCTTAAGCTACTCTCATTGTCCCCCAAGTTGGTAACGTAAAGCAGGTCACAGTAATTAATGGCGTGTGATCGGACCCTTCATTAGTCACGGTACACCTGGCACGAGGCTACGCGGGTTTCCGAGGTCACAGAACACAAATTTTTTTAGACCTTATCGGCCTGCGAACAGCCTCCGTGTGCGGGCAATTACAACAGAACCCAAGTTGCATAATTACACTGTAGACATAGGAGTGGATGGACAACATACCAACACTCCCGAGACATTTACGAAGAAAATGGAAACCAAGAATAATAGAAAGAGAAATTCTGAATAATTTAATCCTGCGCGGTTGGATTTGATTATTTGACCTTAGGGTTATTCCACAACGTCCAGAGATAGAGAGAGAGAAAGTCATATTAATCACAGCACCTATAATATAGAAACACAGGGGACAATAGAAATCTCCTGAAGGTCGCCAGAAGCTAATGACAGGCAAGTCTCCAAGATAATAACATAGCCTGAGGACACAAAGCGGGGTTATGGAGGGAACGTGGCTCTCTACTCGCTCAGAAGTCATGCAAAAATAGAAATCATCATGAAAAATGCTAACCTGAAAAATGTTTTTGATCGACATTTTAAATATTGATGGACAGATTTCACGATCGAACGGCGCAACGATTGATTTAAGATAAGATCGATATTCGGTCCAAATAGGACAAAAGTTATTATCCAGGACAGCCAGAAATTTTACTAAATTAATTCAATTAAAAAAGTATAAAATTCCATTTACTGAGAATCGTCGTTAAATCTTTTTATCAAAAGCAAATTACAGAGTGAATAAGAACTCTAAATGGACACTGACTAAACAATACAGAGTTGTCGATACCGAAGGTCGTAGTCACCACCTCAGAGATCACCGAGATTTTCTATAGCCACGGCCGCGAGAAGGAACTGACCTGAAGAAAGATTCATCGTACGACAGCGAGATGCGCAGCCGGCCATGCGGGTTGATCTCTTGTAGCGACCGCTTATGATGACGGCTGTGAGGTAAATGCACCCCTCTGATCACCTGCAATGAACAAGTGTTAAATAAGTGCCAGTTTGATAATTCAACACAGTGTTAATATTAACAATAATGCAGTGCCATTAGGCGAGACAGAAATTCTTCATAGTCTAGTGAAAGAAATAATATAGTGATCGAATAGTCTTAACTCTAAAGCATAGTAGAGTAATATAGTGACAATTAAGCCATACAAGAATAGAGGGATATTTCGAACGTGAAAAACGAGGAAATGCGGGACATCGCAACAATGCACTTTCTCGTAGTGTATATTTGACTTTATTCGAAGAAGAATATTAGCATTTATCCCTGGATGCGAGTGACGCTAAATTGAAATGTAAAATCCCAAGCAAATAAAGATAAGGATTTCTTAAAGGGATACGGTAAGTCGCAACCGGTGTGAAAAGTACAGAAAGTTCAGACATTTGATCCGTAGTTCATGCTGGTCAACGCTATGGGAACTTCAATTACTGCCGATGTTGTTATGTTATCACCAATTTAACGTGACATGACAACGCACAAACTGTCAAAATCATCGAAAATCAGTTTCACTTCATCAGTTCCAATGTAATGTAAACAGTCTGAATGTTTTGCAACATTTGAGCGGTTTTATTGCGCAATTACTTGATAACGTTGCATGTTTCGGTGCCATTATAGCACACAAATTACTTTAAGTAGCGCAGCTTTGTCCGCATATAATGTGAGTTGAAACTAACCATAGAAGCCACGAAGAAGACTCGGTTACAAAGATGGACGAAAGTAAAAGTCTTCATTGCGACGGCTTCTAAATTGTTTAGATAACTCGCTGGAACTTCGAACTTTCACAGGGACATTTTGATTTCAACATATAACTGCTAAAATTAGACAGAACTTAAACGAATAGAAATTGAATTTCCTTGTTGACACAAGTTTAAAAGTTGGTGAAGGCTGGCGCGGGTAAGAAAAGCTATCACTTATCTGTTTCAAGTAAAATTGCAACGAAATAAACACAATTCAGCAGAAAATTTCAGGGCATGCCAGTTAAACGAATACATAAATGAGAGAAAAAGAGCAAGACGTTAGCGAAAGTAGTAGTCAGCTGTTCACCGACTGGACGCAGATTTATTTCGCCGAGCTATATAAGTCAACAGCATCGCTAGAACAGTTGGCCAAGCCAGCGCCTTTCCCTCTCGATCTGTTCTGCCCTGGCCATCGCAATGGCAACGTCGAGCAACGCTTTCGCTGCAACAAAGACGGTGAAACGATTTCGGTTCAGGCGCGGGAAATCGCTTGGCTAAGGGGACCTGATTGACTAAACTCTAAAGCATTAAGAAAAAACTTTCTATTGATTCAAAGGTGATAGAAATTTACACAATCAAATGGCCGTTTTCGTTGGCTTAATAGATTATTTCTGCAGGAAAGGCGATATTTAGTTACAAAAGAGCAATGGTCGTGCGTTGCATGCAGCGGACGAGTCGAGGTGGCAGTGGCCAGTGAAAGCACAGGTGACCTTTAAACAGGTTCGGCGGGTCGGTTGCTGTATGCTAGGTGCTGCATTTACAGGAACTTATAGGGACTTGGCGCAGACAAAAGACATACTGACTTACAAAAGACGTACTGACTTCATAGACAACAAAAATAGATTTTTAATAATGCATAACTTGTCGACCAGCTCCTAAGACTCAAAAAGTTTTACTGATATAAGATAATTAAATATGTTCAATAAAGTGCCAATGATTGTTCAATGTTTCATATGATATGATAGTTCAAAGTTCATGAATAGTTCAATAAATTGCTTTAACGTTTTTTCTAGTTCGACAGCAATAGAAATTTTCAACACATGAACAAGCTAGTTTCTTCTCGATATTCCTCTTCAAGAAGAAGCCAGAAATTTAATAATAAAGTCACTTCGCGTTAAATACGAAACAATCACCTTCCGATGCAATATATTGGTGTAAAATTAGCTCTATGTTTTTGACTGCAGCACGACAGCAACACAGAAAATGCGGACGCAATTGTAATGAGAAGAAATTCGCGGACACTTTATAACCGTGACACAATTACCGACCTTCGATCCGAAATGTCACGGACAGGGCGACAAAATCTCGTCAGCCAAGTTAACAGGAATGAAATGAAGCAAATCGAATGATATTTCACGAATTAACAAGTTTACAATATGCAGTGATTTTCAAGCTCGAAATTCAGGTCGGATTTTCCCATAAAACTTGTTTTAAGATAAAAAATAGCTTTTTTTTAAGATGAAAAAAAAGATAAAAAAAATATTACTAGACAAGACATAAAGAAACGTAGACGAAATGTTAAATGGGAGTCGAAGAGAATTGCAATTTAGATAAGACATCAAGGGCTGCCATGATGCGAGAAAATTGACCTGTTGTCGAGCGCCGTCAAAATATAATGTGCCGCTGTATAGTTTTGCTTGATTTACGTCGCAACCTTCAGATGAATTCAAGCAGTCACTAGAAGCTGAGATATAAACTGCAACTATAATCATTTGGATAACCTAATTACAGACGTTCTGGCAAATGTCGCTCCATATAACTTCATTTTAACCCGCCAAGAAATCTCAGTGGAATTGTCAATAAAAAATATATTCTTACGCAGTGTTCAAATCCTTACAATCTGTAGAAATTGTAAGGATGTCCATATTCTTAGTAAATCCGTGGATTTGGACTTAACGAAATTAAGTGTATAATGATTAATGATTTAATTCAAATACCTGAATAAACATGAGTTAACTATTAGACAAGTTTTAAACTTCAAATTGAAATACGATGAAGTACCAGAAACATCATGCTTCTTATCCAAAATAAAAATCGAAAGTCATATTAAACCTCTGGCGTCGGTAACGCGATCACGAGCGACTAGACCTTCCTGGCTGTCAGGAATGCTGAGGAATGCCGTCAGTCGGGCGTTCTCTTCTCGAGCTCAGCCCTTGTAGGGAGAAGCTTGGTCTTACTCGTACGCCCGCTGCCTTTGACCGAACCTAATGGTTGTGATGCCGCGTGAGTGCAGGCTTACCAAGAAATAAATCACGTCTCAATTAAAGAACTGCGAAGGAGAAGAGAAAAATTTAATTCTACTTTAATTCGATACAAAGTTCTCAGCTTCAAACAACCTCTAGAAGAACTAGCTTCTAAAACAACGAATATTTTCAAAATGTGCTAAATCCACGAAAGCAGTGCATGACGCACCGGACAAAGGCAAATTCTAGCAGTCAAATCCAAGCTTATGGGAGATCACAAGATCTCTTAAGTACCGAACACAAAACAATTGAATGAGAATAGACATTTCCGTAAGATGTCTATAAGATTTCGTAAATTTTCGTAAGATGTCTATCAATAAAACAAAACTAACATTTGGAACGATTAAGAAATCAGGCATTTAGCTAATAAATGAGAATTTTTTCTAGAATATGGAGCATCTCTGACAAAAGGTCAACTCAACGAAGTAAGAAGCGCTAAACTAAAGCTTGTATTCTGCAGCGCACGATGCGAGATGAATCGCACGAGGTCATGCATTGCAGCTCGACGTTCTCTCCACAAGAGAAGCTCTCACTTCAAAACATCTCTCATGCAGAGATTAAACGAAGCAAGACAGACTTACAAGCACGAATTAATCAAAAGAAAGCTGTAGGGGGCTTCATCCAAAGGAGACGCAGATACATTTTCTACCGACAACTCAAGTTATAAAGTATAAATTAAAAGTATTGGTAAGATAGCCATGAGAAATTTAAGGCTTAGAATCTATTGAGGTTATTGTTGAGCAATAAGTTAGTATATTATTTGGAAAGTTATCAAGCTTACCTTATGTTTTAAATTTGACACAAGACATTTTGATTTTTGAGAATTATTTAATCCATCGAGAGCTGAATCAACTTTATTGAATTCATTCTATATCCGAGGCTATGAACATTATAATTGTTTCCTATTATTCTATTTAAATTCTTCACTTAATGTCACTCGAATATTCCCGGGTTATGCCATAAATTTGAATATTTTTTGATTGAATATGATTCTTGTCAGCTACATGAGCAAATTTTTCGACCCAATATTAACTTACATTTTTAACTTAAATTATTATTAACCTAAATTAAAATACTCTTTAGTATTTTAATATATGAGGCACATGAAAGAGGCACATGAAATAAAGAGAAATAAGTTGCTACAATTGACATATATGTGACTAAGGGTCCTGAAGAGCGCGCACAGACGGCATATGGCGAGGGAAAGCGATCGCAATGGCTTCCCTGCGCTTCACTGGCAATTCTTCGTGACGAGAAAAGAATCGTCAAATTGTCACATCATTGCAACTGCTGGTAATGATCGGTAAAGCTCGGGATGATGGGTGCCATTATATACACAAGAAAACAGTAAGAACAAAAAAAGAGAAATTTCGATTCCAAAAAATTGGGTCAAAATCTTTGGTCAAATTTCAATCGTAACTTTATTTTCTACCAGATACTTCCAATAGCAGTACATATTTTGAAAAATAATTCATTTTCGTCATAAGGAGCATCGAGATATTTAGATTGAATTGAGACCTAAGGGCCGCCGTATTGAAGGTTGTCGTGTCAATGAGGTAACCCAGTTGATAGATTATAAATTACAAGTCAACAAGAATTCGATTGAAGAGTTGTGTTGATACACATATTAAGGGAAATAAATGGTTCTGCCTAAAATTTGTGCGACGCATTAGCATTTATCGCTATGTTTTGAGTCATTATGGACTTTTAACTTGTACTGACAACCGATTAAAAAGACAATAAGGAAATTTCAAAGGAGGAGAAAACGCAATTGGGCAGACGTGTCTGTCACCCACATGGCGACATATGCGGCCGCAGATAGGGCACGAAAAAAGGGAGTACAGAAAGCTTCAATCTTGGCCGAGAGATCACTGCTATATTGTCCACACATAGAAAACATTGAAAGATTTCTCCTTAGAGCCAAAAGAAATTAGCAGAATTTATGGAACATTTATAAACACACAATATAACAAAGGATATTGGAGCTTGAAAATTTTTCAAAATTTCAGACAAAACATTAACTTAAATTTTAAACTTAAATTATTATTAGCTTGAATTAAAATATTAAATTATAGACTAAAAAAGGGTTGTGGTCAACTGAGTTTTGTTAAATTAGTTTGCTAACAAAATATTTTGCAAAACTTGGAAACTTCCAAAAAAATTAATTTATTGGAAAAGAATCAGGAAATAGTTCACATTAGATAGCAAATACATGAAGAAAAATACTTGTATCCCTAAACTTAATATTGCAATGGATGAAATTATCATCAACAGCTTTTTATGGATTTTCAACCATGTAACATTCAAGTCGCTCATCCTTGCTACAATAAACACTGCAAGAAGTTAGCATAAACGATGCATAAGGTGTCAAATATCTTAATTAAAGATTGGGCCGCATTTGTATGTAATGTGTCGGAGACGGTCATGTGATAGTGGGATCACGCAGCGCTGCTGGCGCCGACAAGAGCGTGACTCTCACCACTGGCGTGTGGCTCGCCTTGCTATACTATCTTACCCCGCAATTTTCCCTTTACTTAAATTTGGTTCGTGTTTAGGCACAATTATTTAAGGCATTAAAGTCAGTGTGCACGCGCTTAAATCTTAAGGCAGATGTGCTCCTTGCCGTGAGATGGAATTTCATGAATTGTTGGTTCAGATGAACAAGGATTGGACACCAACACCTATAAAAGCTCGATTAAATAAGTGCTATCTTCACATTTTCTGAAGAACGTAATTGCGTATTAAGACATACTGCGTACCTCTCTTCCTTAGGCACTTGATCAACCCGGCACGCATGCACCAAATGGACAAGCGTTAAATAAAGTGATGGTGCATGCGGTTTATGACAAGACGCCTTCCTATACAAGATAGTTAATTAGAAATGACAGTTTAACGACGCAGCTCTTCACAACTATCCCCCAGTGTGTCGCCCATCAGACTACTTCTAGACAGTATCCTGACAGTAGTGTTGGCATCTGAATTGAGGCAGTAGGGCTGGCATCTGAAGGTTTACATTTATATATAGGCTCTACTGTGATGTAGAGTTCAAGGCTTATTCAGATCGTAAGCTTAGTAAAATGCAAATAAACAGGATGAACAAGTTATTTAAAACTCTAACGGCAAAAATGATCCCCAAATGATAGCGAATTACAAGATACAAAATCTTGGTTGCTTTTCTAGAACGATTTCCCCAAATGACATGACAAATTTCATACATGTTTTGATGCAGTTAATAAAAACTTGCATAGACACCTCGAACTGCATTGATAGCCAAGCAAGATATCTACCTCCGTCTGACAGCAAAATACAAGCAAGAGAAGCAATTCTCGTAGAACAAATTTCATCAAAATTTCTGCCTCGATATATCAAGCGTAGCGGCGCGTAAATAAAACACTCAAGCTTCTTGAAGCAGATGCAGGAAGTCTGAAGCGCCCTTCTTATACCTTCTCGATCTAGATGATGAATGAGGCAAGAACATGCGCTAGCATAACGTCTCGTTTAATCCTCCTTTCGAACGTATGAACTGCCTTCAAACTATCACACGAGAAAGCTCCTTCGTGGTTCTAATAGCGGGACTGTCGAATTTCCAGTCTACGTCCGATGACAGGGAGACTTGAATATGCCTAGACAGCAGGTAATATTTATAAATAAATATGTGAACATCTATAAATTCGGGAGAGTTAACTGAAATTACAAGATCAGGGAACGCAACTGGGCAACAGTACAATGTAGTGCAAGAATCTGGCTAGGAAACGTGTTTGGTTTCAATAAAAAATTTTTCTCCTTGGTACCAAGATATATAATCGAATATAGAATAAACCAATATAATAATCATATGTTACGCGATGGTCAGGTTCTCACGATGATAGTTTGATTCATAATATCAAGAGGTGATTATACCTATGCGTATGATTTTTGACGCTCTGTCAACAATTAACTAAACGAAACGTATTTGGTCACATTACTTGGAGAACAAACACCATTTAATAGATAATTAGTGAGAGTCACAAGATCGAAACAACCGAAAGTTGACGAAGCCACGGAGCTTTGAGGCAGTTGTAGCACGCAAAGAAAACTCGAGCATGGATGTGTGAGAGCACGGCGCATATTGAGCGCTGGAGACGCCGTGTGTACAAGCGTAACTTTCCCTGACTGTCAGCGGGGAGGGAGGAGCACGAGGTGAGGGAAGGAGGGAGTACAAAAGGCGTGATGTAGACTGCAGAGTTGAGGAAAATCATACAGAAGTGATGGACAGAAAAAGTACGAAACGAAATCATTTCTCTTTTTTCACTGAGAGTAGATGAACTCTAATTTTGGGTTACAGCTGGCACCATTCACTGCAGAGAAAAGTCGTCAGCACCGAACTAATTAATAGTAGTAGTAATTCATGGATTAATGTCCAAGAGAAATACATTTTGATATGAATAGATAAGTTAGGCTGCAGAAGAGTACATTTAATTTTAAATAAGGAGAAACGCTAAGAAGAAGAAATTAATAAATTCATTTCTCCTTCGAACGATATATTAAAATGAGCGAATTTAAGAGGAGATGAACAATAAGAATGGCAAGTGGACAGCTGCAGCAGACAAGTTCGCAAGCCGAAAGCGGAGAGGGGCTGCAAGTTAGGCGGTCTTTGGGTAGCTTGAGAGAAAGTTGCGGCCAACACCGGACCGGAATTCTTCACACACAAAAACGCACCGCGGTGAAGAAAATGAGATGACGAACTTCCATGATGACCAAAATTGGTTCCGTAACTCAGATTGCTGGACATTTTAGGTAGAGCTAAGAAAAGTTTATCTAAAATATCGACAGCCTATATTGTAACATATATGCTTCTGTTACTAGCTTTAAATGTATTTAGTACTAGATTTAAATCCGTAAATCTTTACAAAATGTCAATTAATCTAGTACAAGTTTGAACACAATTCTATAAGTCGACGTAGGTTTAATTACATAATATACATGAATGTTGCAAAAAAATTATGATACTTAGTCTTGGTCGCTTCAAACTTGGATAATAATGCAATTTTCATTTAAATTTCGTACGCACTTCTACACATAATATAGCTTTACGCAATAAGCTAACTTATAACAAAACAATTCCTGACCTGGCATTTCCATAACAAATTTATCTAAAAAACCTAAATAGATTCACATTACAGTTATCATGATACCTCTATGCAAGCTTCGTTAGGATGGAAGACAATATTTCTTGTCTTCAGAAGCCACGACGCATTCTAGTTTTAAGGTGAAGGAGATTTCCTCTACTAATTTTTATACTAATGAGGTAAAGTGACCTCAAGAAAAGGGACATGCTAAGGCCTGCGGGCCAAAATGTCGTCACGTTCCGTGCGTGAAGCATGAAAATCAACACGGAACTTCTATTGCACGAAGCCACAACCAGCCGCACGCTCGAAATTGGTTGTTAAATGCAAACTTGCGAAGTTAGAAGGAGTCTAGTGTGTGGGTTTAATGCTTGTTAATGAGTGGATAAAGACATGATTAAAACATGTGTATGGTCTAACAACTACTCTGAAAATCGTACATTTTATTGACCTTCAGATATGCTCAACACAAGCGTACTCTTAAATGTCAACGCCTTTATTTACCAGCTGCTATAACTAAGCAAAAAAAATGAATAAACCAAATCATATTGAAACGATGTCTAATGTCTAATTCATTCATTACTCATGGAGATTTATTCATTATTCATAAGGTGCATTTTGGAGCCTAACCAACAGCCAACCTCAATGCGATATGTCGCCCAGAAAATTAGCCACAACTCAGTTTTCCACTTTCTAGTTGAGACGACGTTTCTCTGCCTCGTCAAAGCTATAAAATACTATGATCTAGAGTATATAACGTGCACAAAAATCTCGCAAGCTTTCCATTCACGAGACAATGAGACGCAGCTTTGCTTGCCAACTGGAACGGCGATTAAAAGAGCGAGCGTTGTCGCTTGATAAAAATACATTCGAAACACGCACAACTTCTCTAAGCTATCTAAGAATTTCCCAAAACAATGATGAATAATGGTATTCAAATAAATTTTCAAGAGAAAGTCATTTTTCAGCAACTTTAATCGAAAAATGATGAAGTCGCTTGATAAAAATACATTCTAAACACGCACAATTTCTAAACTATCTAAGAATTTCCCAAAACAATTATGAATATTGGTATTCAAATAAATTTTCAAGAGAAAGTTATTTTTCAGCAACTTTAATTGCAAAGTAATGGAGAATTCTAGGCCGATAGCATTCAGCACCTTGTTAGACGATAAATTCACACACCTTAATTAGTTCAGCACCTTGTGAGGGCTCATGTCCACGCACCTTAACAACTGTAGTGCAGGTAGCATTTCGCAAGCTTAATAAACACATGTTGCACTAACAGCACCTGCGGCTGCGTGCAGATAAAACCTGATACAAGTAAAAGCCAGCAACACGTGGCCACTTTTTGCAGGCCTCAGCTTCCCTATTGCACTCACAAATGGTACATCAAGATTATAATTATCTTTAACAAATTTTATATGCACAGGAAACATATGAAGATAACACAAATATTGTCTAAGGGCCTTAATTGTAGATTATTTTGTTCCATTCATAATTCGGGTCAATATTATTGCAACAGATGTAAAAATGAATGTGGAATAACAGTAATTAACTCCGATAGTCACGAAATAAAATTTTGTGCATAGTTACATTGTTTCGAGCGTTTACCGAAATGACAGCTGTAAAAAGTTCAGTTATCGCTCTGATCAAACAGGAGAGGGGTAAATAAAAGCAGAATGATTTGAGGGTTCAATTTAACCTTTCTTTACTCTGACCGAGATAATACTCCCCCGCCTAGATCCAGGAGCAGTTTTTACTACGATTAACCAGGAGAAAATACTCCAACTCTCGTGCATGGGTGCTAGTTCGGCTGGAAAAATTCGCAGCGCAGAGATGGCTAGTTGCATGCACGTTTACAGGCACACGCGCAAGTTCGACAGAACAGCTTTTTGGTAGCAAACAAAAAACCAAATTTGATTAAAACAAAACACAGCGCAAACGGTTGGAAAGGAAAAAAAACGATCTAACCATAACTAGATGTCAGAGCTCCTTCAACTGAAAACATTATGGTATAACAGAAAGTTCCTGGTGTCTTTACAAAACGAAAGACGGAGAAAGGCCGTTCTGTGAATTAAGGAAGGAATAAGGAAGGCCGTATTATACTCAACGATAAGCATATACTATTAAATACTGAAAATATGAACTGCGGGAATGGTTATACAAACTACAAATGAGTAGTATGCTACACCTAACATAGAACCCGTTGTAACTAGCTTTACAATCCTCTGCGTATATCCGACTCATGATACCACCGGAACCTATAATCCTCTCATCAACATTCTATACGCAAGCCTTGATGACATCATGTTCCCATATATTAGGCGCCTAACGAAGAAGCCAGCATCGAATTATTATGATCATAAGCAGAAAGTGTTTGGTCAAAGAACGTCCGATGATGTGTCAGTCGAAGCTCACAAACGTATATGCATGGCGTATGCTGCAACATACATGGTAATTTTGATTCCTATATATAGGATGCACATGGTTGGCTCTTGTACGAGAATACCTGCCGGGGAACGGTGATCCTCCAATTCATAATATACCAGTTCAACTACCTCACAGTATTATCATAAGTTAGTTAAACTGAATAGATGTTTGAAATGTTTATTCTTATTTGGGGTGAAAAGTGGATCCGAACAATCGATAATGAAAAGAACACAAAAAAATACGAAAGTAATGAACACAAGATAAATGATTCATTGATCAGCAAATACGAAATGCGAACACAAAGTAATGCAAAGAAGAATAATTCCAGCTGTTATTATCAGTGAAAGTTTAATTCACAAAATAGAATACAATTTCCATCAAAGCACAGGAGCAAATGAGGACATAGGAATTAGCGACGACTGCATGCTCATAGAAGAACTTGACCTTATTAGACTGGGACGCTATTATATGCACGCGGAAATAACAGGAGTGAGTTGGTCATACGAGGCAAAGAGACAACGTAAGCATGCAAACAGATGAATAAAAAACAACACATTTACACAGATCTACACATAATTTGAGTGAGAACACGTTGAAACGCCACATGTCATTTACCAAGAAATATTAAACACAATAAAAGGAAGCGCAATAATATAAGGATGCGTCAAATGAAGATGCGTGAAGAACCGTCCAACACGTTCACAGGACGTAATCGAGACAAATTTGGACACCAAAGGTTAAGCATTTAGCATAGCAAAAATAATTCGCCAACACGGAATTCATTACAAATTTGCAAAAAAAAACTATGGATGGTGCCAGCACAGCGATAGCATGTGCAGAGTATGGGTTATATATCATCTTTCACACATCATATTTTAGCACCAACAATTTTCTTACACCACCAGCCAAATTTATACTCTCAAAGAAAAAAAATACTGGACAAATTTGAATGCAAGCAGAGCTGAAATCACAACCTAGAGAGGAAGCTTTTTATAATGTCCCCCGAAATTTATTCGAATTATTGATTACCATATTTAAGTAATGTCGAAAGTCAACAATGGCGATAACTTCCATCTAGACCTTCAACAGGAGCAGTAACTTGAATAACAAACAGGACATTTTTGGGGCAACTTCAACTATCTGAAAGAGATTCGAGACGTTCCGTCTGATCAACTACAAAAAATTGTCAAGGTTAGAAACTGAGACGCATTTACAACCACCGCTGCCTACGCACGATTCTTTACGTAGACGATATAGCAGAAAACGATGCCAATAGATGGAAAATAAAATTCACAGGGTGCAGAAACAGGTAGTAAATGGGCAATGAGGAATCAGTTTGATTGGAACCATTACAAAAATGGCTGTTCAAAAAAGTCTGTTGTAACAATGGAAACATTGAGGATAGCCCTCGCCATGCAAGCACGAGTCGCTGCTTGATAGTATAAGTGCGATCAATCGTCAATCAATAAAAGTAACGGTAAATTTGGACTAGTTCAATCTTAAGTTTACCAACAATACTTGTCTACACAATTTTTACAGTTCAGTGTATTAATCATTCACATTTAGCAAAATACAAAAAGTAGAAAGGCCGCATGATCAAAAATCTGGACTAAGAACACGTACAAATAATTCAGATGAAGATTTTATGCATGGTATGAGGAACACATCGATGACTCGATGATCCAGAGAGCATTCCGACCCCCTGACCTCAGTGAACCCGAGGGGCGTTCGAGGAGAGATGTTCAGTTGTTCATAAAACATAGCGGCCTGCATGTATGGCAAGGCCGTTGGCTCGTGTCTCATTCACGAATGTTAATGGCATTCTGTCATACATATCTTTATACAGGCTTAATATGCACAATATTAAATATTATACTTTTTATGTAGTGCAGCCTAAAGTCCAGAAAAAAAACAAGCAACAGCTATGGTCATGAATATATTATCGAAAAAAAACAAAGCTGTTTTCACCCAACATGTGAAATGAAGAAAGACGTAGAATTTAATGATTTACAAAAGGAAAGCCGCTCACGTGAAGCTTGCATTTACGATGACCGTGCAGCACAAGCGATCACTGTAGGCATTGGCGACAGCAAGGTACGATTTCCGCGCCTCTCACTTAACAGTATTTATTTCATCGATCATTTTTTTAATGCTAGGCTCTTGGTACATCAAACGTACTACTAACGTGTAAGCATTTCACACACATCCTCTCTTAAATTAGGCTCGTATAATTAAAATGGGCTCGGAAATTCATGTACTTGAATCCCGGACTTGAGATTTCTAAGCTGCCGAGTCTGAGTCGGGTGGCATTTTGACTAGCTCACAGAAATCCAGACGATTGTGGCTCATAGTTTTTACGCCAAGGCAACAAAAAATATATATTCGCCCAATTATTTTCTCCCTGTTATTATGTAAGAAATAAATCATCGTCAACAGTAAATATGACTACTTTATAAACGATAGCTAGAAGTAAATTAGAATGTTGACGAGTAAATCTAAATTTATACAACAGCCAAAAGTTAATATCCAAAAGAGCTCAATAAATATGCATTCATTGTTGTCTCATTTAATAGCATATGAAGCATGTGAAGCAATTTACGTACTAAATTAAGTTTTCAGGGAGCGCCAAAAAAGTCATTTAGGGCCCTGATGCATGGAAAGCTGGCATGTGGACAGCCAACCCCTCACCGCTGGAAGAGACCTTCTCATCTGCTTCAACCCAGTGTCTACAAATACACCAAAAATTGCCAGGGCTATTCGGGCAGCAATGAGATCAATTTGAAAATTAGCTTCTATAGGTAATACATTCATATGGCGGCGCTGTGCACGGAATTGTGCAGCATAAAAATAAGTAGAATGGCCTTGTACGAGAGTTACCCCTAATCGAAAAAAGGACTGGTAACCACGTTACAGGCGTGCAGGAGACGAAGTAAATACAGACAAAAGAAATTACTTTACATTATTCTCGCACCCATTAAAAACTCCGCAATAAAGCGAAAATAAATTGATCATAGAGTTGTTATTATTACTGCCGCAAACATCATATCGATATCGTCTCGTAAATTACCGTTTGTCAGTACTCTTTTGACTGTAATAAATCGAATTTAGAATTATTCAAAATAGCTTACAAGCAGAAAACACAACTCTATATGCATCATACCGTGGAATAAAAACGATTTGTGTAGATACTGAAACTAAAGTGAAGGTCACCGGCAAGCTTGAGGTGACGAGCCATCGTATCGTATGTTCGATGATATGGAGCGTACTGCCTGAGGCGGTGCAGGCTATATGGCCACCACTACCATCCATGGTCGGAGGGTAGGATTAATTGGATAGACTCAGCGCTTACGCGGCCACACTCCATCATCCTCGCTCGACTCGGAGAGAATCTGCCGCCGGTCACTTATTAGACGGCTCCGTCATGGTGCTTTAGGCCTACCATCAAAAACTGTGTTCAAATTGAATTCATTGCAGGAACTGTATTATTTACGTGAAGTAGCTTCGGGAGTACTAGAATAGTAATTTGAAGCACGTTTGATGAAGGATTAGTAACCCTCAATGTAAGATACTGAGGAGAAACTGACAGTTGCGTGGTAAAACCAAGTCAAACGTAGCTTTCGGAAACACGAAGAAATTTGACAAAATTTTGCCATCACTCAACGAAATAAAACTTTGTGTAACGAAATTTAAGAATCAAATGAATTTGACCAAATCAACCTTGACGCACAATATAGGGAGCTGAGACCTCGTAGCACGTTCCTCATGCGTCACCTACAATACACTTCACGGTAATTGTGCCATTGTCACGCGTTGCATAACACGCTCTCAGCAACACGCGCTACGGTATTCGATGCACGCACGGAGCGTGACGCGTTACGACCTGCGTGCAAATTATCGCGCCACGTAATGAACTGGATGCGTGTGTGGCCTCAAGGACACATTACAGGAATTGAGTTCATCAGTTTATACAGGTTTGCCGTAAAGCGAACTCTTCATTTATGTTTAGTCACGACCGTCAACGTTGAAATTCATATGTCCCGACACTTAATTACTGATCAATATCAAGCATTCATTAATTCAAACATGAAGCTTACTTTGAGCCTAATGGCTTACTTTTGAACTACTTCAATACTTCAAAATTTACCATTTGCTTGTGGTTTAAGGAACAATCCTGAGGTCGATGCGCTGGAATAATAGTATTAATCGAATGACATTCACTGATTCAGGTTTAGGGCAAGAAAGACAATAGCATTAAGGGGAGCGTCTGCCCCAAAATAGAAAATTTTGACTTTTCCGGTTTTTATACTTATCTTAAAGCTTACATTCTGACGCATCTAACGGTACCAAAACCATCTCTGTACGTTGATTTATGCGTTTACGACAGAGCGCGAAATTGTTAGGGGTAGTGGAGTTCTTCAACATTAAATATAGGCCGAAATTACCGTTAGCACACTTAAATAGCTAGTCTGAACACGCTGTGCTTAAGTTATCCGTCTGCAGTCGTATGTGATGGTTCTCGTGCCGTCGTTCACACCATCCTTGACAGAAATTGAGCTCAAATATCGCCTAGTCTTGCAACCTTGCACCCTTGAATGTCTTTTTCGAGGCGCGCGCGACTTTGTCGGGCCCTACTGAAAAGTTAACTTATTGTCACTGCAAACTGCGAACTCTTCATTTATGTTTAGTCACGACCGTCAACGTTGAAATTCATATGTCCCGACACTTAATTACTGATCAATATCAAGCATTTATTAATTCAATCATGAAGCTTACTTTGAGCCTTCTGGCTTATTTTTGAACTACTTCAATGCTTCCACATTTACCATTTGCTCACGGTTTATATGAACAATCCTGATGTCGTTGCGCTGGAATAATAAAAATCGAATGACATTCAGGGTTAGGACAGGAAAGACAATACCATTAATGTCTGAATAAAACCTGACAGACGTGACTCAGAGTACCAAAAATAAACTTGATCACACTTAAGAACTCTAACTAAAAGCAGAAACCATCCTGAATTGTAAAGCACCAATACGCTGTATGGCAAAGAAAAAGTTGTATTACCTGCATTAAAAGAGCGGCATTCAGTTCAATTGTTTCACGGAGTTTGCTTTAAAATCCAAATAGCTTCGTTGCAAATTACAGTGGAAATTGCACACGTGGAATCAATTCTGGGAAATGCTGGATTTGGCAATGAAACAAAGGCGGAAAAGGCGAGGCAGGAACTCACACTAGACCGGAAAAGAACATAATTGAACCACGAGCTGCACTTTCTATACAAAAACTTGAGGACAAAATTAGCCGCGGCAACGGCGAAACACACAGTGATAGAACGGCGCCAGTATATTGTCAATATACGGCAGTGCTGTGTCAATTCAAGCCTCATGATATTAATTAAAATCGAATGCTTGAATACTTTTCATCGTAATTCAAGGAATTTAGTACAATAATTATAGAGATTACGTTTGGAATTCAGGCAATGAATGAAACACCAATATCGATAACGTAGAGAACCGTGAATGTTTCCTATATTCAAGATCAACAGTGGCTAACTTCAGAAAATAAGTGAGGTTGGACTTTATTAAATTTTAAATGTAATACTGTCTTCTCAAAGTGGCACGTACAAGAAGTTCTCGTGCTAGTTCTAATTATTCTAGTTACGTAAGACGCTTGAATTAGTTTGACTTCTAAGTTTGAACCTACAATGCCTCACGGAATACTGCGTATGCAAATTGACTGGGACGGGAGGATGGAATGCTTAATGAAGCGTTTTGTTTGATGAAAAGTTTTCATAAGCAAACGCTAATTTGAAACGTTCAATTATAATTGACGTTTGCCCACTCCTTCAAAATATCATAATTTATATGCTTGGAAAACTTACAACTAATTACATCTTTTTATTTCAAGGATCTGGATTCTAAAATCTAAACTGGAGCGGAAATAGAACGAGCTACACTCATGTAGCACCTGGCTAGCTCGACCCTTTGGCGCTCCCTGAACCATATAAAAAGCGACCAGAATTGGGTGAACGCGACTCAAGGTATATTATCGGCACTTCCTGTCAGAAGACTTAGTGATCCCTGGAGTTAACTCAACAAAAGCATATCATAAGCGCACTGCACACGCAAGCTGTAGCTCCTTTGTTAGCGAGCTTACCCTACAGTTCCTCATTTCACGTCAGGGAGGCCACGAGACAATGGACGACCTTCTGCACTGGAAGCTTCGGACGAAGAAGATTAAATTACAGGGAATGTCGATGCTCAATTGTTCCTTGATAAGCCAGGACATGCACTGTACTAGCTTGTGAGGATGAGGCTCTGCCACAGCAATAAAAAACTTTCTTGTATGTAACTTAGCTCTCAGTGAAATTCGAAGCTTCAACTCGATTAAATATGCACACTACACCGTGCAAACAAAATTTTCAATGTGAAGAAAGTTTCATTTTTATAATATAATCTAAACCAATATTCGCTGCTAAATAAAACAAAACAGAATTTGACGTAAAAGAATCCGACTAGCACGCTGCCAGACCATCACGCGGGTCCCTGTGGGGGTGAAAGTGAGCCGCATCTCAAGCGAGGAAGCAGCCTTTGCCTTCAAGATCGTGTGTGCGGCGCGAGCACGTGTTCGATAAACACGCTTTCTTCTCCAGATTGTGGGAGAGAGAAAGAGTGAGATCCTCAAGAGAACCAACGCATGCTTCCTATAGAAACATCGCACGGTCAGGCCTCGTTACATTCGCAACTTATCACCAGGTAATTAGAATTCAACGAATATCCTCGAATAAAAAAATTAATTTAATGATGTAAGTAGAGGGGCAATGGAGATAAGCTTATGGATGAGATTAATTTGTCGTCATACCGGCTAAGAATTTAGATGAAAGCATCCAAAATAATGCGAGAAAAATTAGTTTCAAGTATATTTACCTAATACGAGTATGTTATTTTACGATAAACATCGTTATTTTCATAGTAAAGCGGTAGGAAGATTTTTTACTGCCAATTGATCGTGACTGCAGAGAGGAGAGCCTAATGACAATTATTTGATCTTATAAAACGCCTAAATAATTTTCCAGACAACTAAGACTATTCCATTACCTAATTCGTAATATTAGAGATTAATTTTTTCCTAATATTTTTAACTGATAATAATTACCTACTAAGAATAATACCCCGAGTGAAGTTAGATTGTTAGATTTGTGAGAGACACCTAAAACCGAATGTAGGATTTTTCTGACGTTCATTGACGCAACTCGTTGACCGTATTTAACCTCATACGGAATGGCTCTTCATTAATTGAAGATAGCGATTAAGTGCGTGATGTAGTAAAATTAATCAACAATTATTAGAGTACCGGTATCATAAAAATAAATGTGAAATTGGACAAAGGCGTTTACCGCAGGGTGCTTCCCGTACGTACAGAAGCATCGAAGATGTTCCAAACACGGCGTGCTGCGATCACCCTGCGAAGGTTCTCAGAGCGCGTTCTCAGGATCTCAGAAGCAATACATTTGTAGGCAATGAAAGCCAGAACCTTTGAGAGTGAACACAGCACCTCTGTTTCTATAGGTAATACATTTATGTAGGAGAAACCGGCGCTGCGCACGGAATTGAATTGTATAAAATAAGCAGAATATAAGTATTTATGATCATTAAAAACGCCAGGTTAAATTGTCTCTAAGAATAAACATGAAGATTTGATTTAATGCTAACGATCGATTTACAAATTATACAAATTTTTATGTCTTATTCTAATCCAAATCAATTTCCTCAAAGAAATCGAAAGTTAAATAAATACCTTTCTAAATGGTGAGATCGCCGAGAGATCAAGAAGATGCACAATGGAATAACGACCAAGAACTGTCTTAGGCTCTTATAATAATGAGAACTTCTAGCCTACGGTGAGGCAATAGAGGCAATAGTCCATTAGGCGATGTTCGTGGGAAATCACTTGAGTCGCACACACGCATCCGAGATGCTGTCGCAAGTGAAAGCCCGGTAATGCTTTAAACTATGAGAGGACCGAAGTACGTAACTCGCTCAGAAAATTGCTAAGAATTAAAAATGCATTAAGTCAACATCGGTGACAGGAACACATTCACCGTACATAGAAGCTAGATAGTGTTTGCTGGTCGCGCGCTCCCAGGAGGTGAGTTAACGCTGCAACATTATTGTTAGCCACAATACAAGTAACTCGACATTATTGAGTAATAGCGCAGATTTTAGGTCATTCCATCAAAAACCATAAACAAGGTAAATCTGTTCACTTAAGTTGATATAAGATATGAAGAAATTTGCTAAATTTCACCATTCGAAAATTAACATCAACTTGCACTTTTTACAAGAATTGGACACTTAAATACAAAAAAAAAATAAAAAATAAAATAAACGAAATATCGAGGTCACTGAGGAATGAGCATGTAGAAAAACACATCCGCAATGTCGTATGTCGCAAAAAATTCTAAGAATAGTTTTCCTTCACGAGAGAAGAATGTTAGAGCCTTTCACAGCCGCCCGCGACGAAACAGTTTGAAGCAGGAAAAACAAATTTGTCGCGACAAAATGATAAGAAAAACATTTTCGAACACATCGCTGGGCTCGCAGACGCCAAAAAAGATAAATTTAATTGGAAGACCACATTGAAAATAAAACAGCATGCACAAGCAAACACACGTGTGCAGGATGAACATGATTCAAATTGTTATACATAATGAAATTGAAAGACAGTACAGTAGAGCTTTGTATAGGTAATAAGTCCCACCAGTTCAGGCCTAATGGTGCGAACCAGAAACGTTCGCTTTAAAATAAAAAGTGAACTGGGGTTAAATGTCGAGAACACTATATTGCCGACTACACTAGATAAAGAGTACACTAAATAATTAAGCAGTGCACCTGATACAGAGAACACTAGATATCTCATACACTAGGAGGAAAATAAGTACTGGACGGAGAATATTTTCTTCCGGCTACAAATTCCATTTATGAACCCGTATTCGAAATTTGCTGTTAAAGTAACTCTACCAAGCCAACTTTTCTCTTGCACGTGAAACGATTCAATGACTCACGTACGTACGAAATGATCCCGTGACACATGTATAAAGCAATTACAATTCACAAAAAGTATACATCACGCTGAGGCCATGATCAGCGGTGCGCATATCGAAATAAAATACAATTAAAAAAAAGTACGAAACACGACAACGCGCCCGAATTTTAGCCGGCCATAGAAGTTTCTTATGAAATGCTGCTCTAGGAACAGTACTTCCGGTATAGGATTTCATCGTGTATGCGTAGGACTAACTCTCGTGACCCTGCATTTGAATGCCAATAGGATTGATAAAGCATTATGTAGCCGTAGACAGAATAGTTGAATTAAAAAGTTGGGAATTTTTATCACATAAGCAATAATGTTATACCAAAATAATGGTCATTGATGTGTTTACTGCTGGCAACTCAAGTTATCGTGCATTTAAAAACGATTAGGATTGACGACGGTTAATATAGCCGTATAGACAAAGGGTGTAATTCTCCACACAAGTGTTGGACTTCAATCACGTAAGCAACTTTCACGAAGATGAAACAATGGATATGACAGGTTAGCATACTATAGCAGTCCTCGATGTTCCAAAATGGAGCTCGGAATGCATGTCCATGCAAGCTTTGGTACTGTGCCGATGTTAAAATAACGTCGACTTTAATAACGTTATCAATTACTTCGATCAGACGTTATTCCCTCGAAATCTACTAATAATCATCGTCGTTTCAACCTCATTTGCCTGGAGAAGATAGCAAGCAGGGCAGCACGGGCCCGACCGGCAAGGTTTGCCCCGTACCTGATTCGTGCTTATATTTTGTCTAACAAGTTATGGGAGATGTAAAACAAAGGGCACGAGTTTACGAGTCAAGATAGGATGATGGTAAACACATCAACAGTTTATGCAAGGCTTGGAATACCTTGGCAAGGGAGAAACATACGAGAAAAATGTTTCGAGAAAGCCGGGAGTCGGTCTCATGAAGGCCAAATATTTACCAAGTTCTTCCCATGCTGTAACAGAGATCGTATCTATAGACAGAGTTCGTTCATACAGTTTACAGATGATTCATAAGTCCTGAAATATTGTCCGCAGATACAATAAACAATTTAGGTACAGGTACCCAGTTGCGGAATCAAGAATTTGTCATGACAGAAAGCGGGGCTGATAAAAATCGTATCCTGTTTTCGAAAATATTATGATGAACAAAATTACCTAGCACACTTGCTATAAGTCCAAATAATAACGTTCTAACATCATTCTGTATGCACAAAATGAGCCGTCTGGTTAACAAGTGAAATACAAGCGACGTTGAATATAAGAGTCTCACGTGATGGGGAGATAACCATTCAAATTAATTAAGGCGAAAAAAGTTGCGCTGTTTCGATGAAAACACTCATTAAATTTGTAAGGAACTACAACTTCAACTGAAAGCACTTGACGCTGGATGTGACCAACCCATCAAGTCTGCTTAACAAAACCACCGCTGCAGTCTTCCCTCATGAGGGTGAAGTGGTTAAAGAATAAAAAATAATCGAACAGAACGACTGAGATCTTTCCACGTACTCGGCTGGCCCAAGTTTCTTAGGAAATGAGTCAACCGCAGAGAATATTTTTTATTACCAGAGTCACTCGTAAAAGAGCAGCTATAGAGCAAAAATGCGTCAAAATTCATATGTGCGATCGTCACTGCTCTCAGATAATGTAATGACGATGACACACACATACACCATTAGAAAAAAATCCACCTTGCTAATGAATATTTGCTACTCCAAATTGACGACACTCTGTAAACGAAACCACGTATTGATCTTAATCAAATGATAAGTAGCAATGACACGTTCAGTGAAAATCGAAGCTGAAAATTAAATGAACATTTATTCAACCAAATCACGTAGTCGCGCAGCTACACTCAATTAAAATTTATGAATGCATGATGCGTACATCATAAATCGAATATCGTTAGTAGATACTTATTTGGTCAGGCCTGGATAAACCCGGGGCAGGTGTAGAGGTTCATTCTGAAGTAGCAGAAACTTGGTGGCTTTGTTCGTAGTGATGTGGTTACCACAATGGCTCGATAATTATTTCATCATTGAATTAAAAAAACACACGCGAATGCTTTGGGATCCAGCAAAAGATTTGAAAAAATCTTCATGGCTTAAGAAATTGATATAATTTGGGTGGCTTTATTGCAGTAGCAGCCAGGCTTTCACTGAAGTTTTGAAGGCAAGTTGGGGCAGATGGCTGCATGAGATGTGCTGCCTTAGAGAACAGGAAGGCAAGACTTGCCCATCTCTATCATAACAGAGCGGAGAAGAAGCTTACTCATCCACACGTTTGGCCGTTGGTATAGAAGCACAAAAAAAAGCAACATAGAGGTTCAGTAACAATATGATGAGCGTCGAAAAACAGACCGCCCCTACTTGACTCAGCCACTTCAAAGGAAGCTCGGTGCGGAGACCAAAAACAGGATATGCATTTCATGAATGAATTATTATTTACGAGTTAGATTGAGAATAAAAATACTGTTTTCATTTTTAATGATCTTGAAAAAGGGTGATTGCAGAAGTTAAGACGTAATTAGAATTCCTTACGTTTAAATCGTATGCTCCGACTTGGAACATACTTGTAAATTGGGCAACGGGTAAATCATCTCTTAGGTATATTAATTCGTAGCAATCAAACCAAAGCGTTACTAATTAGCCCTGCATATTAATTCACTTGCATCGTACGTGCGAAGCGTGACACGGTAGTGCTACTGCACGATTAAGTAAGTTTACACACAATAAATATCTATTCGTACGTTACGTATTGTTAACATTTTGAATCGTCTGGTACGTTTAGATCGTGAAATTCAAAAAAAGATCGTTGAAGTCTTGCACGTCAAATCAGCACCTGCAGACAGACGGGAACACATCATCACTATTTCGGGTTACATACGGATGAATATTACTATACAATTTATACACATATATGAGAAATTTCAATCAAAGAGAAGAGTTAGTATTAACTGTAACTATGTCTACTAAACAAGGTAGCGCACACGTTTGATTGATAATTATAACCAGAGAATGCATGCGCGTATTAGTATACCGTACATAAGATGGCAGAATTTGTTCTATTATACACTAGTTTGATCGATGACAAGAGTAAGCATTTGAAAAATTGTTTCCAGTTAGTTTTTTGAGAAGTCGAAACGTCAAAAACACCAGCCCAGACTTAATTTTCAGGCACCGGGACTCCGGGAGTTGGCGCCAGTCGTGCATGGGCGGTCGCCGCAGTCTCCGGAAATCGGTCGAGTTTCTTACGACGCACCGCAGCACTGAGATATAATTGCGTCAATGTTACGCACCATTCCCAGAACACGAGGAGACAAGATACGATTGAAATTTTTGTTATATTGGTGTCTATTTCTGTTGTTGAAGGTGGGGAAAAATCACTATAACGAAGTCCTTAAAGGCAACGCCCAGAGACCCTAATCCACCCAATTAGTTAATGATGTAAGCAGAGAGACATGATAGGATTGAAAACCATTATATTTTAGTTTATCTTGGTTATTAAAGGTGATAAAAATTTATTATTAACCAACTTGCAAAGCAGAGAGTTTTTTAGACTCTCCCTCAAGTTCATTTTTGAGTCCTATAAGTAGACCAGTAAAGTATCATGGATACCAGCATTACCTTACATAAGAAATTGGTTTAAGTCTTGAGTAAATGAGGAAATTAAAAATGAATTGATTCTAAAAAATCTCTGGTTTGTCACTATGTTATAACCAAGTCCTTCAAACCAAGGCAAATTAGGCAACACCGAAAGATCCTAAGCTATTTAGTTAGTGATATCAGTAGGTGCACAGGAAAATTGATTATGGATCATATTTTGTGCATTCTTTCTCTCATATTTCCAGACATTTATAGAGAGTTACATCAAAGGGACCACATAGGAAGCATAAAATTTAAAAAGAGGAAGGTGCAGATTTTTATCTACAACATTAATCATGAAAATGGATCTCAAATTAAATTATTATACATAAAAATTGTCATAAATTAAAAACAAAATTAGATCCTAAATTATCAAGGATCTAATTATTTTTTCACATTAAGTTAATGCAAATAATGGAACAATGTCTTGTACTATGAATTGAACACCAAGTGACCACAATTACCTTTAAGTTTTCACCTCATTGATTGTGGCAACTAAGGTGGAAGACTCTTGACAAAAATTTGCACTAAGTTAATGCCAAAATATTTCCCAGTTTCCAACATAACAATCAGACATATTTTTATGTGTGACCTAAGTCTGGCCAATGCTGATTATGTGATGAAAAAATTGGATGCTCTAAAATGCATCTAACTTAGGCAAATAATTTAAAAGAAACAATTCCATCAAGCATGACTGCATTCTTTGATTTAGAAATCTGCACAGACTAATGCTGGTTTTTGAAACTGAAACGTGAGAAATTTCAAAATTTGAGCACTTAACTGTTTTTCATACAAAGAAAACTAAAGCTTATGAAACAGACCTGAATCAATCAAATCAATCTATCCCAGAATATTTTATTGCTAAAATCTATGTATGTGTAGTGTAGTCATGATATTACTGAAAAATTGAGTCTAGGCTTCAAGGAACTTATATAGATGTATAGCATAGATGAAATAACTATTCACTACTATATCTGATGCAGTGCATCTGCTACATGCCTGCATCACCCATGAGAAATGAAATGACAATACAAGTTTATTAGCAAAAAACATGAACTTAATAGGTCAAAAGTTATGGTTATGGTCACTAACAGACACTATGATTTGGCAAGGAATCTTATTACAAAACTGTTATGTTAAAACATAATTCTTACAGGCCCAGAATTTATTGAAAAACTGATTAAAAATTCAAAAGAAATACGATACCTCAAAAGTCTCACTCAGTTGAGAACTTGAGACCAAATGGTTAAAACAAACTGAAAAAATTTCAAAATATAAGGTTAAATGAACCACTTCGACTAAAAATATTAATGATTAGATTAATATGAATGAGGGAAGAGTTGTTAGAATTTATTCCTTTCGAGTATCCATGTTAATCGAACGTGAAAGCAAAGCGGACCAACGGGTCACGCGGGTGTCCCGGGCAGTAAAAGTAATTCCAAGGCTGGCCGCTGGCTGAATGAGATTAGGGCTAAGCGCTTCTAAGACTCAAGTTATGACAAGTTTCGTGTTTTACTATAGCGTCATAATAGCGATTAACTATAAGATGTATATCCAAACAAACAGCAATACCAGGGCATTTATACTTTTTAGTTCTGTCATTTCCGGCTGCGTAAATTCGAGCGGCGAAATCTATTGGCGATCAGCTGTTCGCAAACCTCGTCGCAGTTTTCGGTCTTCGACCTCGCCAAACTCCTCCTTCGATCGATTCGCTTTACGTTTCCTATACAAATTTCCCTATTTACTTTATGAATCATTGCTCACCTCGTCTTCTTTAGGGTGAACATGGTCGCAAGTGCGGGAATCGTGAGACCGTAAAGGTGAAATCTGTAGAGCAATCACAAGCAGCAGAGACAAGAGCCGCCACCACCTGCCACACATCTTGCCATCTCTCAACTGAACAGCGCACACTCACGCTAGTGGCCACTGGCCACATACCAATATGCGGCGAGAACAGTGCCTCCTCCCGCAGGTGCGGCTATCGGAAGAGCTTTGTGAGATGAAGTTTATAAGTTACTTTGTTGCCTAGTGACGAAAAGTCACGGATCGTTTTCACGCCAAAAAATTCTTAGCAATGTAAAATCACAATTATCATACTTTAACACAGTTGTGTTTTTGCAAAACATCTAACTTCATCCTCGGGGGTGTTTGGTATAAACTGGGTGTTTGTATATGCTGCCTCTGACACTATACAAGATATCTCAAAATATTTTTGATTAATTGCATATTAGATCTTTTCTTTAATCAAAAAAGAAATGTTTTTTTAATAATACGATGACACTTTCAACTGATGAAGTTCACTTCAAAATTGCCGCACCAAAAAGTTTAGTACGAGCCGAAATATTGGGTTGCAAAAATTACCTTGCCACAAAGGTAAAATAGGAATGATCAAAGAGTTAGGATGCGATGCTTCATTAAACGTGCCCAGGAAATTTGACGCCGGTGCGCATCTTGTCAAATTATAGCTGGCGTCATATATTAGTTGAAAAATATAAAATCTGGCTGTCGTAAAGGGTGCCAGTGAAGTTTAATTTGAGAGTGTCCAAAACTACTGGATAGTTAGCACATAATAATTGTAGAGAAAATGAGTTTCCTTGCATCAGCTAATGGGTCGCAGCTCTCCTAATTAATTAATGGCAGGATTTCGGATATTCTCGTAGGTATTCTAGTTGCCAGGTACGCGAGAGAGAAAGAAAGCTTGCAATAGGCCAAACGGGTTTGATTCAAATTATACGGCATGTTTTCAACCGAGGTTATAACGAAAACTGCGACGAAATATAAGCTTATACTGGTCTTCGGCCTTGCCATTTAAAAATGTAGACCATATGCAAGCTTAATATCTGTGCTTAGCGTTGCAACGTCAACAACGGTTGACTTTAGGTAATAAAACAATTGATGTATAATAGAAGACAATAAATTAAGCTTTCACATTGAACAAATCCAGGAGACTATTTTAAGCGATTTACAGATGAAGTGATTGCATGTGTAATGATAAAATTAATATAAATAACAACTAACAACAAATCTTTGGTATTATCTACACCATAAAAACAGTAATGGAATATATCTCACATGCGAGAATTCTACAACTGTCGCGATACTGAAAACCGTCCTGTAGAAACAAACACAAAACGATACCATGTATGAAGAAATAACAGATACCAGTTAAGAAAACGATACCAGATATGATCTGATACCAAGAAAGATATGTAAGATATATATCGTTCAGATATGAACGATACCAAGAAAATGTTTCAACATTCTTCGTAACGGATTGATTTTCATGTCTGTGCTTCGCAATTGCGATGGTAGGGAAGAGGTCATGAAATATAATTAATAAAATCGTAAACGAAGCAGTAGAAATTTAGCGTAAGTGATACTTTTACAAATCCATTTCGATCGCATAATTACATCTGAATATTTTCCATACAGAATCACATGAATTTTTACAAGGGCTACACCTGATACCCAGAGCACAATCAACACCGAACAAACAGACAACCATAATATTTATTTAACAGCAAAACGTGAATACTTGCTCAGGACGCTGACAATAAATGACTACACGACCAATTACTCCCGAATATAGCGCCAGCCCCGAATTCCAAACAGAAGAACAGTAACGACCGAAGTTGCAGTTGGCAAACAATGGTTGCATACATGAACTCAGATCGTAGAGATATGAATTGGACAAAAATGATAACTTTAACTTTAATCGTTTAAAGTTGATCTCAAAGAAAATATTTCAAGTAGTGTCTGATTACTGCATGAAAAACGAGTGAATAATTCTGTAAAGAGTTTAACTAATCAGTATTAGACAGAGAAGCAGACTCGTGCAATACTAATGGCTGCACAATTTAACTCTAAACAGAACTTTCTGTACATTCTTTAAAGGTATAAAAATAACAAAAACCTTCTTCGCTGCAATAACTTGGGCCCGGAAATACAACACAACCCCGATATCGAAACATCCTTGAATTTTAATAAAATGCTTTGGGCTCATTTTGTCAAAGAATCTTCACGAGTAATTGAATCGAAACTTCGTAATGCTGAGAGAATAAATTAGCTTCACTATAATCTATGGGATGTTCGTGTGGTGCCCTCAACAGCAGCCTCGACGGACTCGAGGAAGGCGGGGGTGTTGAGGATATGAGTGCCACCGAGCAGCACCCTGGCACTGGGCGTGGCAGTGCCACCAGCAGGCGATGCCAGGGTGCAGTTCAGCTGGTGGATGGCAGCAGATTCCTCGTACGTGGCGCCTCCGATAATGAAGAGTATCACCGTCTGTGGCCTGGCAATTTATTCTGAGTTAGTGTCGCGGAATTGATCCCAAAAGATTTATCCATGAATAATTTTGAAGCAAAAAATAATTAATCAATAAAATTTGGACAAAAGTTTTAAATAGAATTTGTTTACTTGAAATAAAATAATTAGAAAAATAAAGTAATGGAAGCATTGATCCAAAGCGGCGTGTTAATCAATGTCGTGATGCTAGGTGAGACAACGCAAACAATGAACGCAGCATTTAGATTCAAAATAAAACAAAAATGAAGATATATCAGTGATGAAATTTAGTAATCTACACCAAATAAAATTTTATCAAATTAAATCATCCTATTTCCATTGAATTTTTGATGTAAAGGTTATGTATTATCTGTGATTTACACCTGCGAGAGAATCTACGAGTACATATTGACCTTATGAATAAGCGGTTGCACTCTTTGATTTAATTCTATGTAATTAGTAAAACAATGGTGACAATGCAAAAAATCCATCGCACGAGATGCTTTTGTAAAACGCAACAAGTGACAAGGATTCTTCCTTTTACTGGTTTAGTTTTTTAACATTCAGTAAATCATGCAACTAATTTACCGGGCAGCAGCATTCTGTGGGGCGGTCCCGATGAAAGGATACGAGGATTCTTTGAGTCTACCCTTGACGGCCTGCGTAGCGGTCTCCAGCACTAGAGGCTTGTGCTGAGTGTAAACATTCTCGACGCCTTTCACTCCCTGTACATTCGTAGGATATTCCACATTATTTTGCTTTATATCCATTTATCTTACATACTACGAGTATATGCAGTCATTGATTGATTGGCAAGAATAGGAAAAAAGTTCAATTAGCTAGACAAGAGACGACACAGTTGATGGATGATGAAGAAAGTCATAATGAAGAAAATTTTGCAAGACGAAAAATGTCATGGGAATATTGGACGCCGAAAAATGATTCAATTATAAACGCAAGTGTTGAAGTCATTGGGATGGCAGTGAGGTGAATTTTAACCAATCCGTGATAAAATTCAAGTTGGCACAACTAATTGTACTATCATATGATATAGCATATCACAATTAGTTACGACCATTAGAAATGATATTTTTAATCGCATGTGCTGTCATCAGGAAAGACGTTGCTATATTTTTTCCTCATCAAAGCACTAATGTTAAATTCCACCGTGCACTGGTCAAAAAATGCGCTATGGCACCTTAAAGAGAAGTTTTTTGAAAGCAGAAACATCCTGGGGCAGTGGCGACGAAAACAGCGTTGATTGCCGAGCCGCTTCACCTCCGTACTCCAGCATGGCCGACACCAACTGCATCAGGAATAATTTCATTTCCCTTTTTCCGCGCAAGGCAACATGAATTTTCCACTAAAAAACTAGACATTAACAAGGTGATTAAAGTTCTATGAAATCAGTTCAAGAAGAAAGAAGTAATGTGGAATGCAACACGAGCAAAATAAACCGCCTAGGTATTGATATTAGGGCAGCTTTATGCGACCAAATAGCAAGATACAACCGAGAGAAATTATTACAGACATTTCCATTCAATTGCAAGTTAGTTGGAAGAATTAAAATTGTGTTTACTAGTTGTTGGCTTCTTTCTAGTGCGATTATGGGTTTTAATTCTAACTTAATGTCTTGCGAAATTGAATATTGCGCATATTCGACTCGGTATATATCGATATACCTGCCCTGGCACCTCAATATACCTGACCTGGTACCGTGATATATCAACAATATTAAGATTAATGACGTTATATGGCTGAGAATTGTCCTATTGAGAGGTTATTTTTCTGAAATTTGAAGGTAAGTTACTTATTTGTACTCCTAACATGAGTATATGCTTACTAAAAAATATGAGTATTTGAGTAAAAAATCGCCAATCTGCTCTGGCACCTTGATATATCTGTCGTTAACGCTGCGTTTACGCAGGGCTGACACTAGCCCCCTGGTATCGTTGTTGGCGTGTGTCTGGTGCCTGATGGCGTAGAGCATTACCAGCACCGCAGCGTCCTCAGCACTGATGCCAGGGTCACGCACCAGTTCGTGCACTCGCTGCACAAGAACAAGAGACAAGCTTCATACTCTATTTCTCAAACTTGCGTGCAGATTAGGAGCAAGATTAAGCAGGTATATCTAGTTTCAAATCAAAACTAATTGTAAGATAAAGTATGGAAACTGACCTGTAGATTAGGGGAGTGGTCAGTGCCACACACGAGTTCCTGCTGACACTCAGAGACCTGCAGCAGTCGTCGCGCCGACACCACGCGGCTCAGCTCGCCTACTACCGTCACGTGCTTGCTCACCGTGCCTGACATTTGCTGCGTGTAAACAGCATCAAGTGATGTGCTCAGATAATCAATGAAAAAAAAAATACTGAACATTCAATCAGTAAAATTTTTATAGAATATAGAATAGAATTCTTTTTTTTTTCGAATCAATAGAAAGTGTAATTTTCATGTTATTGCAAAATGATAAAAAATAAGACCTTCTCAAAGTTTAGCATAATTTGGACATGAGTATGGATTCAAGTACACTTACATGGATATAAATTATGCTATTGAATAGTAAATCGTTGGAAAATTTCGTAAATCTTTTAATAATTTGGCAAGTTATTATAAATAATAGAAAAATTAATAAACAAACATTAAAAAGCTATCAGGACAGTGAACAATGTGATGAAAAAAAATTATTCTAATTCAAAGGATTCATGGAAGATGAATTTACGTATTTATTTAAAATCATTTGTGAGAACAAAAACTCACGTAGAAATGGACGAATGTTTTCTCCCAGGTAAACTTATCACCTTGCCGACAGTCACTGAGCTACTCACTTTAAACTGAGGATAATTTTGCACGAAATGCTTCATGTCGGCGATGCTCTCCACTTTCTGCTGCTTGCTCAGTTTGCCCTGATACTCCTCCATGAGCTGCTTGATGGTCTGGCCAATTTCTCCGTAGTTTAAATACATGCTCTGCACAAAAGAAACTTGATTTAATTGTCACTCGCGGTAATCGTAATTGAGAAGTGTTTGGAATTCCTGAGTAGAAAAAAAACGACAGTGCAATAAATTTGAATGAACACACAAAATAAACGCAAAAATAAAATCAAAATTACACTGAAGAATTTTAAAATTAGAGATATTGGGAAAAAATTGTACCATATTATTTTGTAATTGAGAAGTGTTTGGTACTCATGAGTAGAAAAAAAACGATAGTGCAATAAATTTGAATGAACACACAAAATAAACGCAAAAATTAAAATCAAAATTAAACCGAAAAATTTTAAAATTAGACATTGAGTAAAATGGTACCATATTATTTGCAATATAGAGTGAAAAAACAGAAACTTCTAAAGAGAAACTCAAACCTTGGCATAAAATTCATCCTGTGTTGGGGTCATAACAACCTCCTTGAGCTCCTCTGCTATGCCAGGAACATCAGCCAGACTAACCCTGCCACCGTTGACACCGAGCAGCTGATGAACCTGAAATGAAGAGGCAAAATTGCGGATACATTTCATGTGGCCACTCGTAATGGAATACAAAGTTGCTGTATTCAAAGCAATAAGATGTCATAATTTTTCAATATAAACCATTTTTCTTTACAACATTGTGCTATTGCTGAAAAGGGGTTAGGAAATAAAATCGAGCATATAATTTGAGCTTAGTTTGATTAGATGAACAAAAATAGATAATAATTCAGTTAATATGTACAGAATACAAGCACAAAAAATTATCCTGGGTAAAGAAAACATAGCCTATTCTGAATGATGCATAAACAATGGATATTGTTTTCACAGATGATTGCTAGTGCTACACACCATAGCTTCATAAGTCCACTGATGGAGTAATGGAGTGATGGGGTCATCTCGGCGGTCCAGTATTATGACAACACTGGAAGGGATGGCGCCATTACTTGAGTTATTGTAGGAATTGTTGTACTGGGCAAATCCATAGCTTGAATTACCAGTGGAAGAACTGGCTACTACAGCACCTTCCATGGTGATCATCATCCGAATCTCATCTGCCAGTTGACGAGCCAGGTCTGAGTTTGCTTGATATCTAGTAATAAAAATAAAGACATGAATTGAAGTTCAGCCATCAAATAATGATTAAGTTCATTTATATTAGAATTGCTTTAGAGTTGGACGATAATATGCAAAAAAATTTAATGGATATAAATTTTATTGAATGAAAGACCAACATATAAATGGCAAGAGCATTAATATTTGTAAAAAATATCAATTTATACGCAAGGATCTATTTGAAATAAATATTTTATTTCAATGATATTTCTTTAAGCCCAATAGGGTAGAAAATTTCAAGTGTAAAATTGAATTTGGAGATGTAGTTAGACTCACAAACAAGTAAGGGCAATAGATGAATGAAATGGTTTCTATAGCCCACCTTACATCTGGCAGCAAGGAAAGAGAAAATACCAAGGAGGTCAAGCCCTGCATTGATCTCTGGAGGCACCCACTTGCCCAACGCATCCCTGCACAATACATTTATAACACAAATAATAATAAGGGAATTGGATACATGCGCTGCATAATTCTTCCAAATATTATGAAACTCTAACAAATAATTCACAGTGAAAGAAATACTAATGGAAGTTTTCACCAGTTTTATATAAACAAATTTAAACGAATTAAGTCAGAGAAATTACCTGTTATAGGACGAGGAATGTTGAGAGTGAAGATATGGGGCGCCAATGCCATGTAGTCAGCATAAATTTCCTGCACTTCTCTGACCAGCTCCTGCTCATCTGACTCAGCCAGCTGCTTCACACTAGCTTTACTCACCACATTACTGAAATCTGCAATAAATCTGATCATTCACTAAATTGTACTTGGAAATGACTTCAGCTGAAATAAAGTTTGAAAAAATTGCCAACATAATTGATGGAACATTATGGTTAAAAAGTACAGAAGATCAATTATAAGAAATTCAGCAAAAGAACTATAATTTGAACATATACAGATTATAAATATTTTTGTTAATGTAAATTGAAGAAACCAACTTTGGAAAACTATGAAAAGGAAGATATTAAATCATTAATTAAAATAACACTCACATATATAATAAGCTCCATAACGTGGCTGTTGCAATTCTCTGCAGAGAAGGGAAATGTTTTCAGGAGTTGGTCGTACAAAAACAACACATTTCAGATAGCTCATGTTCTCCCCACTGCTCATCTGTTCCACTTGTTCAAACATGTAGACTTCTTGCTTCATTACTTCACTCATGGCCATAACAAGACTTACAATGGCAGTCTGTAAAGTAGAAACAAAATATGTGAGAAACCTTTTAACAGTTCCAGTCATCGATATTTTGATATTTAAGCAGAGGCATTAGCAAAACATTTTTATTTATGGAGATGAGCTCACATTGGATTGAAAAACAACGGCAATGTCTGCAGGAATTGGGGAACTCCAGAAGAAAAACTAGTCTTTCAAGTACAATAGGTCTACATCTAATAAAGATTTGCCTATTAGTAATATCTTGGAATTATACTTTTTAACTAGAAAGGTAGTATAAGACAATTTTTTAAAGGCTCAAAAACGTAAAGGGCAGAATTTCTTCATACCTAGTTGAAAAAAATCCAGTTTGAACAACTGCATTTAGCTTGTTGCTTGTAATTGAAAACCAAATATTGCCACTATGCCACTCATTTGCCACAACCAGTGTGCTCTCTTTTTCTAACACAGATGCTATTTTGAAGCTGAATAAGTTACCTGACTACATCAATCAAAAATATATGAACTGTCAATTTCAAATTACATCCTGAAGCCAAATCAGAAAAGAGGACAAAAGCCATCCATGAATGAGGCAAAGAGACCCATTGGTGTGGACTATCCAACCATTCCTATGGCTCATGCTGAATTCATTTTTACAAAAATTAAGAAAAACAGCATGCATATTTTTACATGCAATTATTGAAAATCACTCCTGAAAAATTAATTTCAAATTGCAATTTTCATAAAATTTTACCTGATATTCTGGCTAAGCTCTGAATGGTAAATTCATCTGATATATATGTATGTGAAATAAAAAATTATAGCCCATTCATCCACATCTACAGAATATTAGGGAGAAAAAATTAAATCAATTCAAAATTAACGCATGTATCTTAGCTCTGCTTCAGCAGATAAATACGTAATTGACAAATAATACTTACAGTCTCACGATCCATCAGCATGATCTTGTATCCAGGTTCACTGTCACGAATCATGGTCTCAATATAACTTTTGATAGCACCAACAGCCCCCATTGCTGCAAGTTTTATGATTTCGTTCTTCCAGTCTCCAGCACTGCAATAATAACTTAGTTTATTTTATACATTTCAAGCAAAGTTCAGTAGCACCAGGCACGGTCATAAGCAACATTTATTGAACATTACATGCAGTAACTTTTGAGCCCACTAATTAAGCCACTGTCAATCATTCAATGAGACCTAAATAATAATTTCAGGTGGAATTTAGAACAGTTAAAAAATTAACAGGTACTTGTTTCATATTGGATTCAAACCCCCAAAACAAATCTTTGCTTATAAAATTGGAGTTATACCTCAAACTAATCAAGTTACCAGACTGTTTCCATCTTGGATATCCCAATTATAATTCCTAGAATTCAACTTTGACAGGCTGACACATGTCACCACTCAGCAACAACAGTCTGCAAATAATGCAAATACCTTGCCACATCTTATCACTGAAAACTATATAAACTGTAAAATGCTAGTCAGATATAAAATCAATGTAGAATTCCATAAAGGTTTTAAATTAACCAGTATACATAGCATATTGGAAAGGCTGTCACACAAACCAATTGCAGTCTGGAGAGAGAGGATGACATCACCATTCCGGAACTAATCACAGTCTGGAGAGGATGATATCACCATCCCACAACTAATCACAGTCTGGAGAGGATGACATCACCACCCCACAACTTATCACAGTCTGGAGAGGATAACATAACCATCCCACAACTTATCACAGTCTGGAGAGGATAACATTACCATCCCACAACTTATCACAGTCTGGAGAGGAGGACATCACCATCTCACAACTTATCACAGTCTGGAGAGGAGGATATCACCATCACACAACGTATCACAGTCTGGAGAGGAGGACATCACCATCCCAGAACTTATCCCAGTCTGGAGAGGAGGACATCACCATCCACTAACCCATCACAGTCTGGAGAGGAGGACCATACAATACCACCAACTTGGCACAAAGGCACCATTTACACCAACCAATCACTGTATCACAGTCTGTGATGGATGAAAATCATGACAATGATATCAAAACCAAGTACAGTCTGGACTTGATGTCGTTGCAACCAATCACAGTCAGAAGATGGACATGCATCTACCCAAAAATAATAAACTTTAAGCACTCTCCTAGAATTCCAGCTGGTACAGTGTAAGTGTATAACATGTTAAATATAATAAAATTAAAATATTATAATTTTTGAAGCTGCTTTGTTAAAACTTTTGCCATTTAATTTAATCTCTGAAAGTAGTTAAATTCAAATATACAAATTCAAAAACACAATCTTAGCTGAGGAGTGAGGTGTTACTGCAGACTGCTGACCTGAGCTGAGATCACATTTGACAGAACAATGCAACAGAACTTCACAGAAGTCACCACTGCACCACTGTGGTGACTCACCACAGGCCATCCATTCAGCAATGGCTACTAGTTAGCCATGGTCAGGAAGATGTGCCAGGTGCGCAGGAATTTATTTTGTCATTTCAACGACCTGCGCGGTGCGCCGTACTACGTTGGTAAAAAAATGCGCCGTGCGCCGTACTTTAGAAAGCTAAAATAGTTCTACTCTTTTAATTGACAATATACGCGAGTCGAACTGACAATAATAAAATGTAAGACATGTCCGGGTTACTTCTGACTCTTCCGGTTGTCCGCCTTGTCGGATACGGAACGTACGGTAATCGTAAACTGCGGCTGTTATACATACGAAATGTAAACAGACGGTGTTCAGTGTTGCCATATGACTTTGGAGAAAATTTCTTCTAAAATAAAGATGGCCAGGATTGCGCGAACACGTGCGCGAAGATAATCAATTTTCATTACATTGCGCCAACTGTGCACAGCAATAGCTTAAAAAAAGTGAAAATGCGCGGGAAAATTCACCGAAAACATACATCATCCTGAGTGTGGCTAGTTAGTAGTTACCAAGCGGCAAGCAAGAATAACTTCTACCATTAGGACTGCAACAGGAGCTTTCCCTGCCATTTCCAGCACTGTGAGATTTCTTCCAGATGAATTACCTTCTATCTAATTGTTAACTAAAGTGCATGTCTGCACAATTGGGCTGCTAGATTCCAAATGTATTAAAAATTTGTTACATTGGAGCCACAAGGTTTCAGAAACAAGTAGGAAAATTCCAATCCTGGAGCCTAGTTACTAGTACTGCACCTAAGTTACTTTATTTGCCGCTCATCGATAAAAACCACATGCATAGTAATGATAAGTAATCACTAATATATGTACTAGACACTAGAGTGACTAGACCAAATTACAATTTTTATGTTTCATTTAATCATAGCCTACTTACAGACAGAGATAAACCAGATAATTTTTAAAATCATTTCATTTTTAATTTCCTCATTTCCTACTTAAGATTTAAAATTATTTCTTACAAACTAGGTAGTAGGTATGATAAAGGCGGATTAAGGCAGTAGTAACCATGGGTCCATGAACCATGATACTTTACTTTACAGCCTACAGGTCAACTTACTACCTAGGCTGCCTAGGCAGGCTAGGCCTACCTAGCTTACTAGCTACCTTACTGCGTGATACCTAAAATAAACTGTAAGGCATATTCTCACTCAAAAATTGTGGCTCAATTTTGTTTACATAATGGACATATAAGTGATATAACCTATTGAAAATTGCCAAAACCCAGCGGCCAGCTCACTGACCTCAGTTGTCACACAAGTGACACAACTGCACCATCAACCATGGCAGGCACCAGGCAGGCAGGGTGCCCGGTGGCACAATATGTCTTGTAACTGTAACGTACCTACTCAACGAGTAATCGAGTATAGCAAGGCGGTGTGCTGAGCAGCTGGTCACAGACTCACAGCCTAGGTAGTTAGGAATGAGTGGTGAGAATGTTCGTGCATATGTACCACGCAGGAACAGGGTTGAATTAGATTTGGGGCGTACTGGGTAACCGGCGTAGTGACTCTGAAAAAATATACGCGAGTCAGCCCTTTACAACGGCCATCTGCCACGCATCACATGTTCGCTTTGTTATTATGAGAGAAGAAAGCCATGCCAGGTGTGACTGTGAATGGTGTGAGAGTTCGTGATAAGGGTAAGATGAAAAGATGGAAAAGAGAAATTCAAGAGGAAATTTATTTCAATATTTGGTTTGTCATAGCTATGTCCCATTTATTGCACTGAAGTATTTAGTTCATATTAGATATGATCATGTTAGATATGGAATCTCTCTCTTAGGCCACGAATGATTATTTTTGTTCAATTGAATAATTACTGATGCATTTATTATTGATTTTTTATTGCTTGGCTACTTACACTCTTCCGGCCTCCATTCTCGCTAACCTCCATCTTTCCCTCATTTTCCATGCACTCTCCAAATATCGCTTTCCACTCTTAATCTTGGCAGCAGTCACCCCTGCTGACAGACCCAGGTGTCATCGCAATACATTCGTCTCCCGTTTGCTCATACATCACACCATCACCCCTCTCATCCAGTATCACTCTCACCGTTTCCAATCTGTCCCTCTCGTATGCATCATACTAATATTGGTTTCAGCGTGTATTAGGCCGTAGACTGTTGCCGATTCTTAACATCGCAGAACATTCACAGCTTGTTGTGGTCTCGAACTCGCAACTCACTGCTACAAATTTGTTGTGCTTAACCGCCCGGCCTCCTCGCGCGCCAGAAACTGGTGCGCAGAGCTGGGATCGAACCTTTGCACCAATGAGCCAATCTTGGTACTCTAACTTTAACCACTGGGCCACCCTGCCTAGTATTAATATCATATTCCATCATCAGATGCTCCACAGCTTCCCTCTAAGCTCTGTCATACATAAAACAAATATCATCTCTTCTCTCATTCCACCTGTATGCCCGTACTTTCACACTCAAAGCATTCGCTCTCACGCAGAACATTAGGTCCCCACCTCTACTGCATTACATATGCAGGTAAGCCCGTGTTTCATATAACTCACACTTGTGTGCTATTGCACGACTTAACGTTCCCATTTGCTCACTCTCAAGTTCCGCAAGTAGGTACATCTTATGCGCCTAACGTTCATCATCCATGCGTTTATCAAGGGTGATCTAGTCAATTTTTCTTCACTTTTAAATGTTATGGAGGTTATGAAATACCATACCATGTTTTTTCCAGTAAAGTGGGGCAATTTTCTCATCATTTCATCGAATAGTTTTGAAATATTTTGGTTAGTAGAGCATTTTTTAATCAAATAAAAATGTAAGTCAAGACGGGCGCTACTGAATAACTTAACCTTCAAAGGGAAATTAAATTTGTCTTTGAGCTTCTCTGGTAGGAGGAAACCTTTTGTTGGCCACTTGCAATAAATTTTTCACAATTGATATTATTCAACAGGTTTATCTGCCCTGTATCGAATAACACATATCAAGCGAGTGATGTGATAAACTTTGACAGGCTGCTAAGGACTTCAGCTTAGTAGTAGTAGTATAATGGTTTGCTAGCGCTTCAGCTATCAAGCTATTTCGCACCGAAGGTCAAAATATAACATCGCCAAAGAGGCGGAAGGTCTCAGTTATTCAAAATCTCAAGTTAATCATCACCCACAAGGGGCGGAAGGTCTCAATTGTCCAGCCCGCTGAAGCTGGCTCGAAGGAAGCAGCGTTAGCATCTCAAAAGAGACGAAGTGACAAGGAGGGACAGGTGAAAAGCAACAGAAACGAAGACGCTCGAACAAGAGGTCGCTTACACGGGACGTCGGCCGCCCGCACGAGAGAGACAGAGAAGGGAAATGTAAGGAATCCTACCTACATAATAACTTAACCCCACAACTGAGACTTAGGGCATTTGTCCGGAAGTTCGATCAAGATTATGTGTCGGCGGTTCAACGATACCACGAATGTTATCTAAATTCACAAATCAATGAATTGAGAAGTTTACGCACTAAAACCGAAATATAATCGAAATTAAACCCGAAATCAGAAGCTCCGCGAGTCCCTGATTGCAAGTTAGCTACAAGAAAATATTCAGAACTGTACGGACGGGATAACTAAATAATTATAAATGCTTTCATTTAATATAGGGAATAGAAACACACCATTTCACAAATCTATATTCAATCAGGTCCATAGAAAAATTCACTAATGCAAGGCCATAAAATCAGCATTGACAGCACAAATGTATGGTGACTGAATTTTGCTCACGAGTGTACACTGTACAGGTTGCGCATTCAATGAACAAATAGTGAAATCAATGGAGTTGTCTAAGTCAAGAATTTGTCAGCGCACCTTTTAATTCACATAAAAGTTATTCAGCGTGTGTGGAATGGTTGATTGATGTTTCTACGCATGTCTATAACAATAAAATATAGTGAAGACACAAAAAACTTATTTTAACTTAGATAAAATATAAAACCACGTGAAATCTTTGAAACCAATTGCGTATAACATAGAGCAGATGAGAAACATGTACGGAGTACTCAAAAGTTTTATAAAATCTGTTATTAGACCAAAGCAAAATATGTAGCTTCCGTCTGTGCGTCACCTCGATACCATTAGCAAGGAACATTGATGTCAAAGCTACCAACAGCATTGCACTCCAACCACCGAGCAACAATCTCGTAAAAATTTCATGATCACAAACCCATCGAATTGCCATGAAATGACCATAGGCGACAGACGAGTACCCAATACGAAGGGGGGGAAGAAACCCCTTCATATACCTGGCAAACTATGGCCGGACACTTTCTTCGAATTCTTGTAGCTGTCTCCAGATCGTATCCACTCGTCCTGCCATGTTACATACATTTTGAAGAGAGATAGGGAAATCAATTCGATTAGGTGAGATAAGGAAATGTTTCTCGAAATTCTGTGAGATACAACAGAGGGCAGGTGTTTCTCAATGTCCAGTCAGTTACCTGCGTACAACAGCCACCAAGAGATGCGCATTGTACCACAGCATAACTTCAACGATATCTAGCAAGTCGCTCAATCGGTTGATTACAAGCAATTGCTTTCTATAACAATCGACTGGCTGCACTTAAGGCCGCAGTGAAAATTGACGAGTAAATAAGAAGCTTCACCAACCTCTTAGCCATATCAGCCAATTGAGTCTTACCAACTCTATATTATTTCAAGAGACGGAATTGTGCATGAGGTCGAAACGAGTTTAATGCCCTGCATAAAGCCCAGGCAGGCCAGGAAGATGGAACGCGACTAGACAGAAGATTTGAAGAACTTAATAAGTATAGCCTCATGGCAGGGATTAATGACATGGGAGAGACGAACAAAAACTCAATCATTTAACACAAAATATGACTATGCGAATAATCTCTCCTGTAAATTACGAAGCTCGGAATACTTTACGAAGGTAAATAGTTCACCACACCATATAAAAAGCGATCAAATAGAAGGAACACTCTAAGCATTGGCACAAGTCACAACAAATACAGAATCCAAAAAATAGCCTGGGAAGACATTCCGTTCCAAGAAACATTCTGTTGCAAAACCAACAAGCCTTTCAGAAACATCGAAACTCGAAACAAAATATCACCATTTTAGCAAAACTAAAAAAAGGAATACAATCAGTGCCGAGTGTTTGGTTGATAAACCAGACTATAATTCCGATAGGCGATGCATGAAATGATGGTGACTAAAAGCACAAACGAATGAACAATTATCAACCTGCGCAGTGCAATGGTGGGTAGAAAGCCATTCGCTTTCTACACTAACTTTACCGTAAAACACAGCTTTCGATTTGTTCGTCGAGTATGGCACGAATGATTCTTCAAAAAATACAAAGAATGAGTAACCATCGAAGGAAGACGGTGAAGAAACACGGATGATTTAAGTTAGAAAAATAACCGACAAAACATAACCGTAAGCACTAGGAAGATAACACTTAAGAACAACATATAAATGATCTGGAGGAAGAAACGAGAGAAATATCATCAGACAAAACGAGAGAAAAATCATCAGACAAAACGAGATAAAAATCATCAACAGACAATCATTTAGCATGAAAATCATGAAGTTATGAACTACCAAATTGATCGCTCTATGCAACAGAAACCACTATTTTTAAAAGCATGCAAAAATGATCTGTATGAATTGCATCAAATTTGAAAATTATAGGGAAACCAGATGGAATTTTCGGGAATGTTTCAAATGATAACAATAGCATATACTAAAACACCTGCAATACATACAATTACTGAGTTTAACTTGAAATAAGTATCATGTGAAAGGCTACTCAATTTCTGTGTTGTCACACGAGATAATAATTCCTTATTAATTATGTAAAAAAAACATAAAATGTAACGCTAACACCTCTCCGTAAACGAGATGAATCGCTAAATGCTTGGAAGAAAAATTCTTGTAAAATTACATCGTGAAATACCAAGTTACCAACAGGTATATATCGGATAGGAATGTCTACAGCCAGATGAGCATGCACGAGTGAGTAAAGCGTCAACCTAAGCCGCCGCACTCTCTACACTGGATAAGGCTCTAGTGCTCCGTAGTACAGTACACTCAAATTACCTCGCTGCTCTATTCAATCCCACACCAAGACTTACATTGTAAATACTCTAAGGCTACAGAGTATATAATGATTAGAATTTATTCAGCAATCAAGTTTGGCACGTAGGTAACTTATTTTAATTTGAATTATTATTTACCGTCAGCAGGACGATGACTTTAAACCTTTGACGATACGGGCATCAACAGGCATGGATTACTGTGGAGGTGATGTACGCGAAGGAAAATGTCAGGAAGTAATGAAGTCACTCAAACTTACGGCTTGTTGCTTAAAAACAAACCGTTGCAGTTACATTGCAATATCACGATCATTAAACTTTAGCATCACTAATTTTTTATCCGTACTACACAAACCTTAACCTTCACTATAATTTCCAATACCTTCAAGCTACTCCAGGCCAATAGCAAATGAGCGTGAAAATCAACCACAATGTCCAACTTTATTCCACAACTCAACTATCAATCAGTAGACATTAAACATACACACATCCCTAATAAACTGGGAGACAAATATTAGCGATTTCAGACACGAACATGACGAGGATATCTCACGCGAGCTCGCTGTGGAAATCAGCCTTAATTAGCGACGGCACAATGATATCTATTCTGATGTCTAACCCATAGCCACACCATGACATCTGTCACTAGAATGCCAGGACATCGTCATCAGCGGAGGTCATCATAACTTCAGACCTTGCCTGAAAGTGCGACCACGAGCGCCACGGATGCTGCTTGACGTTACAACTTTAATCAAACAACACAACAATTAGATGAAGCACTCAAGTTGAGGGCACACAGGCGCTTGCAACGCTGTCAGTAGTAATATTAGTAGTAGTGTTTAAAGTACATGCAGTAGTAGCATTATAGATAACTGTATTAAAAACGCAAAAGCAATGAAATAATATTACACGGATTCCATGCAATCATAACTGGTAACAAGATTCTTGCATCAAACATCGACATTTATCTCGTAGGAGGGGCGTATGGACACAAATTACTGGCCGGCTGAAGTTACATAGAAACAGCGGAGATAGCACTTCGCTGAAAAAATTTTTCAACAGAAGAACAGAAACGCCGATGCTCGTACAATAGATGGCTACCTTTCGCTCAACTGCTCAAGGGAAAGGAAGTGCAAGGAATTGTGCCCACACGACAACTTGACCAAAGATCCGAGACCCGCATTCAGATACCACAACGCCTTTGAAACGTAAAATGCCCTCTAACGTCTGACTAGCAAAAAAAAAAAAGTGGAAGTATTAACTTTGCGGATTCCCTCCAAAAATGCGGCAATCCTTGTCCAGCATGCCAGAACTTGGCAGCTGCCACCATACAACTAAAATATTCTCCTGAGCAGCGGTTTGATATGGTGCAGGTGGAAGTCTTCGAGCGCTTCTGATGAAACGAACAAAGGGAACCACAGTAACAACGAAAACAACTACACAAAAATATGGAAGGCTTACCTTACAATGCCTTTATGAGTATTTTTAAATTTCACCTTACATGGCATGCATTTGAATCTTATATATTATTTGTATCATAAACTGTACTCTGCAGCTATAAAATACAGGTAGATGTTACAATATGATCACATATGGAGATGCTTCGCATACATAAATGGTATACATAACTGCAACAACACATTGTTACCACTCATATTATTTCCATTAACAGCAACCGACAAACAAAACATTTAGTTTATTATGATTCCAGAATAACATGAAGACACTCAACAGCAAAACAAAAAAAAAATCTCAACTTTAGGAAAAAAATATAGCTAATAGTAAGAGCTGCAGTAAGCGCGCTACACATGGGTTTGGAATAGAATATAATATATTTATCCATGATGAGCAATAACTTGACCAGATAAATTACAGATCCGAAAAATAAATTGCCTTGAAGTATCAAAGAGATCTGCGCTACGGCAACGAACACAAACTGGTGTACAATGCTGATGAATTTGTATCTATTTTCTCTCTCAACGAACATGTACCGCAAAGATTATTGTCTCACGTATGAATTTCTGATAGAGCTTCGTCGGGCAGTAAGATCTTCCTCGTCGGAGCTTACAATGGTCTGCTAATACATGCATGAGCATAAGTTCAATACAGAAGAAAATTTGGATGTGTATACTTTCGTAAAGAAACGGGTCGTACTCAACACTGGAATTCGATTTTCAATAAATATTGTCTATTAACGCCGTATATTCTAACGCCTAAAACCGCGTTTGTAATAACTGAATTTCATAGGACTCCACTTCCCTAGTCTCAACACTAGACAGAGATGAAATTATCCTTGAAGCGACAATATATGGCATATTCTATTACAGCTGCATTAATTATCGAACTTGACAATCCACAGAGTCCTAAAATACACCGTAATATTATGTCCGACGTTCAAAAATGTACATATATTTAGAGCGCGTTCGCAGTACATCACCTTTCTGTCTAGCAACGCAACCTTTCTTTCACACGACACACTAAGATTCAAACCCAATCGTAATCAGGAAATACCTCTAAATAACCATACATTGATGAACTTGGCTTGGCATACTACCGACCTATTAAATTTCTCTGCAAATCCCCTGACACTTTACAGGAATATCACCATTAATTTGTTATCAGTTATAGTTATCCCATTTTGAAAAAGTATTCATTGCATACTGTTGAATTTGAAGGCTAATTAGCACATTTTCTAATTGGTTCATGTTTTTCAACTTATAACAATCCATTTAAAAAACAAGAGCGTATCAAAATAGAATTCCTATTCTAGTACTTGAAGCACACGTTATTGTTGTGGGATGCGGGTCACTTTTTGTTAACGAGGTACCAGGCGCGGTACAAGGACCACACATTATTGGTGTGCTGGTCACTTGTTGTTAACGAGGCACCAGGCGCGGTACATGGACCACACATTATTGGTGTGGTGGTCACTTGTTGTTAACGAGGCACCAGGCCGCGGTACAAGGACCACACATTATTGGTGTGGGTATCACTTTTTGTTAACGAGGTACCAGGCGAGGTACAAGGACCACACATTATTGGTGTGGGGATCACTTGTTGTTAACGAGGCACCAAGCGCGGTATATGGACCACACATTATTGGTGTGGGGATCACTTGTTGTTAACGAGGCACCAGGCGCGGTACATGGACCACACACTAAGAGGCCGCATGTAGCCCACGGCGCGGTAGTGACCCGTGGCGTAGAGCGCCTCAGGCATGTCGTAGGCCAGGCCGGTCTCGTAGTAGGTTGTGTTGTAGATGCCCTCCGCCGTGCGGAAGCCCTCGTCCAACATGCCCTGGAAAAACATCGACATTTCATATCACAATTTACAGGGAGTAAATAACCCGACACGCGGTCAACATCACGTCAATCTAGGAGTGAGGCCAGAGGGAGGGGAAGTGAGGAGAGGCGGGAGAGGAAGAAGAAAGTAAGGGGGTAAATAAGGAAGAGAGGTGAAGGAAGACAGTAGGAAATTTAGGAGGAGAACAAAGAATGGAGAAGAAATGGAGGCGAGAAGGGGAAAAAGGAATAGACGGGCTAAGAGGGTAGTAGGAAGGCAGAGGGGAAGAAGGGATAAAGTATGTTTGGATTATTGCCAGTAGTATTGTTGAATTCTTAGTTAAATATTATTAACTGAAACACGAATAACTTTTACAATAAACTAGTCAACAACTTTTAACTGAATACCATCATTTTGGCATAACTATGGAAGTGGAAAGGGACAACTTGAAACCATCAAAAAATTTTTTTGCGAGACAGTAAAGAGAACCGGTCTGATAATAGACGATTCTTGACCCGTGCGCAAATCTCTTAAAAACAATAGATCAGCTATATATGTTACACGCGCCCAAAATATAACCTTTCGAGCACCTCTTTAATGAATGTGGCAGCCAGGGCGAAGGCGGTGCCCGGCCACATCTCCTGGCTCTGGACGGTGTGGCAGTCCACTTCCCCGTCAGGTTTCATGCCGTTCACGGCGCCCATGTTCCCATTGCAGAATTTCATCACGTTTTGCTCATACATGGTTTTCAAAGCGGTTACCACATGAGCCTTTTTGAAAACCTGTCAAGTAAATTTGCTTAAAAAAAATTAGAAACACGAGAGACTTGAATTATAATGACTTTCAAGCATTGAGCATTAATCAAGTTCAATAATATTAATAATCAAGTTATGAATTAGGCTTCCAGACTAAATCTGATGGCAAATAAAATTTTTGAAGAACTTACAAACCACAAGACACGGTTAATATATATCAAAATATTTCATCAGAATTCTTGAGGAAGGAGAGGTTAGTCGTTTGCAATTAATGGAACATGAACGTTACATAAACAGATTGTACCTAAATTACCGTGGTTTATTTAGAAATCTCAATTGAAATAACAGTTCCCTTTATATGCATATAACAAACTTGGATACATTCTGTTTTTTTAGAGGATATTTCAACTAAAATGAGATAGACGAAAGGAAAACTAGACAAGACGTTGTATACATTATCAATGTATTTATTTTGCTTACATCATGTCATCCAAGAGGGTGAGAGGTAAGTATTTCTCTAAAGTCAACTGACGACTTCAAAGTCGGACTGAAAAATTGTCAATAAATCAAAATAACAATAATAAAACCTCCACCATTCCTCATCGAAAGGAGAGGTATTAAGTTTACAAGAGCAGTTATACTGCCGGATGGCAAGGCTATACAACTGACCTCTTTGTTGTTGCCGGAGAGGCTGAGATACCAGTGGCCTACTAGCTGGTCTGACATGATGGTCAGGTGGTGTGGGTGGTCGCAGCTATCGAAGTTGTAGTACGAGCCTGTAGTTATGTCAAATTTTAATACAACTAAACTAACCATGCAGGAACTGGCAAAAAAAGGGATAGCGGTTTTACATTCCTTATTCTCGAGCAAATTACGATCACTTGGCTTGGGCCTCCGATATCATGCATGAGTATGCAATTCGTTAGTATCAAAAACTTCAAGCAACCTAAAAATCAAAGACGACTACTGACGAACTTACACACGTGTTAGAAGTCAACTGTAAGGGCCATTTATATAATGAACTTTCGTCTACTAAAATACATTTTACCGAATTGACATGTTAGAAATTCTTTGGAAATTTCTTGAACGAAAAAGAAAAAATTTTACCCTATCATTCTGTATAGCCAAAGCACGCACCGTTCCAAAGCTTCTTCTCCATGGAGGTCTGGGCCTTGGTGAGCATTTGTGCGTATTTGGTGCGCTCTTCCCCACAGCCCAGGACGTCCGCGAGCTCCTCCATGGCGCCCAAAGCGGCAAGCCTGGCATTACACTTAATTAGAGGTAATTTGTTGACATATAATGAGATTCGATAATAATCATATGCATTAATAATGGGAAACTTGATGACATTAAATACATTTTCAAAATGCATTTGAACAAAACAAATTATAATCAGCTGAGTAGCAAATCAAAAAAAAGTATTGACATAAGCGGTTTTAAGTTACAGGTTTCTTCAAGATATTAATGTGTCATCGTCGCAAATAATTGCGACGCAAATAATTGTAAATGCGCGCAAATAAATGCGCGCAAATAATTGCGAAATACCAAACAACTATCAGGACTGACCAGAGCGAACAGCAGTACGCGGATGGTCCGTGCATGACCCACGTATCGAAGGTCTGGTCCGCAGTTCCGCTGTTCTCGATGAGGCCATCGCCGTCCGTGTCGAACTTGCTGGAGCTCTCCATCACAGCCACGCACGTCTGCCACATGTCTTTCAGGTAGCGCATGTCCGAGCCGAAAAGCTTGAAGTCGCGATACACCTGCACAAGCGCCATATTTGTTACATGATCGGCGGTACAGAGGAAAGATAGCGCGATACACCTGCACAAGCGCCATATTTGTTACATGATCGGCGGTACAGAGGAAAGGTAGCGCGATACACAGCACAAGCGCCATATTTGTTACATTATCTGCTTCAACAAAATATGGTAGGTAAACTGCATTCGAACATATATGCTTACTACGAGATAATGCATGGATTTGATCCTTTAGTTATAGTGCTAAAAAGTCATCATGATTCGTGTAAGAAACGTAACAGTAATAGACAGTTTGATGGTAGTAATAGACAGTTTGAGGGTCTAAATTTTGATTCTTGCAAGTCAAAATGAACTACGCAAATAAGACGTAGCTTGCGACGAGACCAAACGAAAACAATGTCATTTTCGCATTTGAATATTTCAGCCATCTCGACATGTTCCCATGAACCTAAGTGAACGGGCTTCTACATTTTGTTATAAACTCATATCGCACGATCATTTCATGACTCGCTTGCAAACACTGAAGCTTCAATCAAAAGCCACGTTAATGCAAACTTTGTCAAGGCAACGCATAGGTTCCTGACTAAGTTGGAAACTATTAATCAGAGAAATAATAGGGTTCAATACCAAATTATGATCTAGTTCTGAGACCACTGAAATGATATATTAGTAAAATGATGACCAAACAAAATAAATTGATATGAACCAATAAAATAAAGATAGCACAATCAGACGGAAATTAACCTGATCCTTTCTCAGAAAGGAGCGAAATTGTGATACTAACTGTAGCTTAGACCTGAGCGGCACCTGAAGGAGCGGGACCCGAAACTGATACGTCCGAAACCCATACTAATGATACTAGGAAACTATACATACTAATGATACCAAGGAAACCAAGTGCTGAACAATGTAGCTTAGAATAAAATACCTGCAGAATAAACTTCAGGTTCAGGTCCCGCCATCCCTTGACGTCATGAGCGATGTAGGCATTGATGCGAGAGAACGGCTCGTCTTCTGCAAATTCAGAAAACAAAAATTGAGAATTACAAGGGAGAAGACTAATTTTCAAATATTTACAAGCTTCAAACTCATCGGCAGCGACAATCTTCTGCACATGCATCACAAAAAGCAGTTATTCATTTCGCATTAAATTGAAGGCCTTTTAAACGTTGGAAAAACGTCACTCAGTCTCGCATTTTAAGCTCAAAAAAACATAGTCGAGCAATCAAACTCAGCCTCTTCATGGGAGCGACATATTATGTTTAGATTTATTAAGTAATAAACCTAATTATGGCATTGATAACGACCTATTGGTTTAGTTACCAGGGTCCCCGATGTCATGTGGGACTGTGTTGGGAGCTTTCCTTGTGCCAGAGTTGCCAGATATGATGTACGTTCGGAGTGTAGTGTCCTCCTGCATGGAAAACATGGCCATGTCGTACTGAAGGACGCGCTGCAGCTCCGGCCACAGCATCACCAGCGCCCATGACGCGTAGAAGTGAACGTCGTACGTATTGTACATGCGGTACTCGTGCGACTCCAGGTATGCGAACCGTCCGTACTCCAACCTGCAAAAAAGATCATTCCAAAATTCGAAGAGCAAATTAAATACCTGTCCCAAAGAGTCATTCAAAAACTTGAATTGTAAATGGGTAAATTTCATACCTATAGCAAAAAATTTCACCTGCCAAAACGCTATGCATACTTTTGCACAATAAGATAACTCAGGCATTAGCAGGACCCCAGAGAGCTGTTACGTCAATATTTGGCCTACTACTGTGGAGGCCACACACAGTACCGACCGCGGGTCGTGGCTTGGGAAGCTGGAAGCTTCGTCGTCATCAACGTCGAGCCAGACCGTCCCCCCGTCAGCGACGTAGTAGAGCTGGTTGAACAGCGCGCTCTTGAAGAACTCTGGCAGCTTCCTGAGAGGATAAACAGCTCGGAATCTTTCCGAACACAGCCACGTGACACATGCTGCTGATTCAAGTGCTTCTAAGTTTTAGGCTAATGCACACACAAAACTAAGTATATTTAATCGAGACAATGATGCAGATAATAAATCTTTAATGACTTAACAAAAATTTAGACGGTTTGGAGCCACGGCGTATCATATAATATCTGTAAAGAGATGTAGTTGGAAGATAACTTTACTCACGGCTCGTCAAGTATGGTGCTCTGCCAAGCGTCGATTTGCGTCTCCCAGTGGCGGTAGCGCTGGAGCGCGTAGCTCGCAATCGCGGCGGCAGCATCGGTACCGCTGAACCAGCGTGTATATCGCCTGTAACATTTGTTAAAGGTTTAGAAAGAACGAATAATATTGAGGATGATATATACTTGGTAGCCAAACCAATAATAGTGCCGCTTGAAATATTAGTGAACTGATTTAGGATAAGTCATTAACTCTTTCGCGAGCAAGTTCAAAAATGTGCAAAAACGCACCGTTTGTGCTGACGCGTTCTCGCCTTGAAGGAAACGACGGGCATGTCCCAGGACAGGGCGGTCTCGAAGCTGCTTGTCCCGCCAGCAGGTACCATCACTTCACAGTTCAGCGCCACCGCCAACTCTGATACGGGAACTGCCCACAATAAAATGATTTAACATCCTGCAATGGAAGAAATCTTTACACCACACAAATTACTCTGCTCAACTACCGCTAAGTGAATACGGATTTACACAGAGTAATGCAATATAAATATTTTGCATATAATTGGTTAATGTTCTACGTAGTAACTGGCCTGCCAAAATCAAAATCATTCAACCAACGTTAGAAAAAGGCATGTCATCACCCAAATAACGGTTGATATAAATTTTGTATATAATTGGGCAGTTTTTTGTATGTAACCATTGACGCTGGATCCCATCATATTGCCCAGTTATAGTTCAAATTCTCAATAATGTGTTGAAGTTTCGCAATTAAGCGACTCAATTTCTTGCATGGTGATTGGCTAATGAGCGACTCAGGTGATTGGCTAATATTTTATTGGTCACAGAATTTTCAGCACATGGTGCCAGAACTAGTGACTCAACGAGAGAGGAATTCAACAATGTCAGTATTTGTTTTCTTACCAATCTTCTACAGCTATTAGGTTGACTAAATAAATTTGAAGGTGTATGTACAAACTAAAATACTATAATTTTCAGTAAATCTTGTGGAGATAGGAATACGGCCAACACATTTCAAACGAATTATGAGAAGCTGGATATGTCATGCAGAAAAACTGCCAGCATCACTCGTACACTTTCAGTGCGGCAGGAGAAGCACTATGGTTTATGCTTTAAAAATAGGTTGAGTTTCGGCGGGAATAACTTATAGACAAACTAAACTCTATGCTCTTTTTGTGCCACGAATAAAATTCAAGTAAGTTATTTATAGAAATGCTAAGCAAAAAATTCAGTTCTAGTTTACATGATGGTTAAAATTGGAGACCGCGGCTAGAGGAGTTTAGTGAAAAGGATCACGTCTCGCTAACAAGGCTTACAACGAACACAAATATTTTCTAACACAAGCAAATGGAGCTTGTGAGATAGAAATAAAAAATAAGGTAGAATAAGGAAGCTTGCGCCCATTAGCATTAAACAGAAGAGTGAGCCTCACTAATAATTAAAAATTGAACTTCCTTCACCAGTAAGCTGAGACGAGCTATTTTAGCATAGCTGCTAAGTAGAGCGATTAAATGAATTGGCTAGAACAATTAATAAAAGAAATACGCGCGAAATTCACCAATAAAAATCCGGGATCCAAATTAGTTGATGCAAAGAAGTTTGATTTAATGCAAAAATCGAGGGATTTTTAGGACAGGGATTCCTATTATACAACTGAAAACATCAACAGCCTATAATGTTTATAATCTACACTCTACAGTGTACCATGGTTTTATATTGACGGAATAAAAATACATAAACAGGACGATAATGGTAAATTTGAAGTATGATTCTTGCGATTGATAGTAAGCAAAGAAGACGATAAATGAATACGAATTACGGCACTAGCAGCTAAATAAGTCGTTCAAGGAGCATCACCAGACTGGGAGGGGAGGACGACGACCGCGTCATTCTGACGCTTGCAGCAGTAAAGTGAACACCCGCAGCACTTAACGAAGTTAAAATTTGTTTAACTAGAGTGGAAGATGAGCATCACATCACCGTGTGTATGCATGAGGTCACTACCATCATGATATGGTGACGACACAATGTCACCAACGTCGTACAGTGATGACACGAGGTCACCAACATCATATAATGATGACATCATGTCACCCTGAACATGTATGGTGATAAAAATGCAACGCCTTCAATTGAATTAGCTACCACTTTCTCTTCACTATTTCTGTTTGCACGGAAAAAAGCTGGTGCAGTAATTATTAATTTTATGTCAAGAAATAACCGATTTAACCTTTAATCCTTGGGATTTATGCGCCAGGCAAAATAGATACTGTTGTTTCCAGTACAAATTCTATTGGTTTTGAGAAAGGTACATTCAGTGAGGTAGAATTTATGAGTAATTAATCAGAAATTATTGATACTTATATTCCAAAAATGTTTTTAGTCATCACTTCTATCAATAAATCGATAACAATATACAGTTTTACGATAGGCACACCAAACAACCGAAGCAATAACGTCTGATAAATAATTCATTAATTACATAAAAATACTAATTATACAACACGTAAAGCAACATTATATTACAATATTACAATCAACAACATCAACATGCCAAACAAGCGTTAAATTGGTATCCAAATAAGTACTATCTCTATGGTTCCAAAAAACTTTAGGTAATTAAACTGTTAATTAAAATGTCAAGTAATAATTCAATAAGTATTGAATAACTTAAGCAGGCTATACCAGTTTTGTTGGTGATAGATAATCTTTGAGATTTTAGACTCCCGTCACCCCAAATCCAGTCAATAATTTTGACAATAGTACCTCAGTTTAAGAAAGGCGCATTATAACCCATATTAAGCAGACTTTCATTCAAATCAAAGTTTTCTATCTAAATTAAGCTTAGAGTACTATATATTAATCAATTGGTAGCAATTTAACAATCAGAATTCACATTGCCCATCCTTTTTAGCGCATTTTCTTACTTATGAAAAAATGCACTATTGTGCTCGCCATGTCCGTCTGTCTGTCTGTCCGTCCGTGACCTCAAGTTTTCGTCGACGAGAAAATGCGCTCTCTGTCACTCACTGCAGTGAGTACCGAGTTATATTTTTTCAATAAGTTTAAGATATTAGCACTGCGAATATATCTTCAGGTCAAAGAAATCAGTGTCATGGATATGCGCTGATACGATCCAAAACAATACGAAAGATTATTGAATAAGAGCTTTACTTCAGATCAACATTAGCATTCAGACAAAACTAAGTAAATTGATTTTCATAATTGCTAAATTAATCTCAAATTACGGCCGGTATTATTTGCATAAGCTGAGGAAAACAATTTCCTCACCAAGATGTATATATTTTTTCCAAGGCAAGAACCCAATTTCAACGATCGGGGATGCTCGTCTACAGCGCCATATATAACACAAACATACTTTATTAACTTCAAGTTGTGGTCATTCCTGTGATTTGAATCACTGCAAATTATATCTGGAATTTAATTCACATGATGAACTCCTTCCAAAATATCTATTGATCATGAATAAAGTTGTTAGTGACCGATCATATGCAAGACCTCACCAGGCGTGGCGGGGTCTGGGGGGGAGGAGAAGGTGGTCTGGAGTTGGCCTGTGGTCTGTAGGGACTTCCAGAGCTCCGCTCCATTCCCGTTGGGGTCGAGAGCGAGGCAAACTGAGGTCTTCACGCCCGTCTGATCGTTGGCAGCAAGCAAATTATTATTATTGTCATTATCATTATTATTATCGTTATTATTATTATTATCATTATCATCAGCATCATTATCACTATTATCATTATTATTCTTATTATTATTATTAGTAAGAAAATAGATACAAATAATCCATTTACGGGCATTTGATGGTGAGTGATTTGAGCTAATAACTATTTAATCTGGGCAAGTTCATGAAAAATAAACATCATTGTCATGTGTAAGCAGCACACTTATCCCTGAATGCCATGCTAATTTAAATTATTAAATTGTAAAATTATCTGAGAGAAGAAAACAATACGTAACAATGAATGAATGTGACGATTATTCAATTCAATCACATTACGTCAATTATACAATGTTATTCTTGAGTGTAGATTAATAAGGACCTGTCGGGGGGCAGCGAGGCAGTAGGTGACGTCAGCACCACGGTATGTGTGGTGCAGCATCACAGCGTCGCTGTCACCACACCTCGTCTCACTCCAGCACGACCCTGAGCAAACAACACTATTGAGGCATGTAGAGATAATAAATGCACGATATGCAACTCTGCTATACATCCATGTCATTGAACACACGGATAACTGAATTAAATTATTAGATCTGATACATTGCAGTGTTGAATACCAATTAATTTCAACCAAGGAGAATGGCCAATGAGGGAATTTCAACCAAAGAGCGAGTGATAAAAAAAATAGTTTACTAAAAATTTAGAAATAATCCAACAATATATTTACATGATTCATGAAAAGTCACAGTTTATTGCAATTTTTTTCAAATGATAGAGCAGAATAATTTACTATCATCAATCAATATTTTAAGTAACAGGAGTGCTATACCCTTGACGTCGTCTGGGCCCCCAGTTCCGTTCTTGAAGGTGTTGCAGATGGAGACTTGCAGAGCCTGGCTGCTCGAGTTCTCCACAGTCCACACAAATACACCCACTGGCAAACACGAATCCTGTATGAAAATAACAATTTTTAATACACTTTGCACATGATGAATACTCTGCAGGACTTCCATGATAGAAGAAACACAATGTAAATTGTAATATTTATGAATTGTTCCCTATAGAAAACTAATTCATTCAAAAAGAGTTTCTTACTGAAACATAAGTCTTCTCAAAAAACAATTAAAAAAAAACAGAAGTACGGTATTCATTTCATCTTGACCTTTCTTATTTTGAATATAATATACAGAAATTTTATGTAAAATAATGACAGGTGACATGACTTCTTGCACAACTTCTAACACACACTTATAAGTGCATATTGCAAGTAGCCATAAATGTGTATGCTCAACAAAACATAAGTACTACACTACATTACTTTGAACAACATTAATACAGCTTGCATAGTAACACATAAGCAGCCAGATCAAACTTTGCACGATTTATATTATTAACACAATTTTAATTGCACTCACAAATAAACGACTGATGCATGTTGTTGAACTGTATATTCCATTCACAGTGTAAAATTACCTTGTCAAGCTGATACATAATTTTATGAGAAAATATCCATTTTACCGGTTACCCCATAAATATGCAAACACAACATGCAAAACCATGTTATACAATACTATAGTAAACCAAGCACATAAAAGAGAATACCAACCCATGGCATACCAATATCATAAATAGCAGCAATGAAAGCCCAAATATTTACCCCGGGGTTCTCACCTTGTACTCCCCAGGGATGACAGGGGAGACTTGTCTCAAGATGAGCCGTAACTGCAGTCTGGGGATATCGTACACAGTCCATGAGCGAGGGTAAAGACCACAGTATCTGCCCTGGATCTCACTGTTACACTGCCAGTCCCATGCTGACAATTTGCGGCCTTTGGGGCGACTGAAAACAAATTAAAGGAATCTTATTAACTTGATGTTGTACACAAACTTTACAGGTTGGTACAACATAAAAAACAAATGTATTTGGATAAAATGAATGCATTTAATAAATTTATGTAATGTAATTCTGTGTTGCATAATTTCTGTATTGTAAGAGGCTTTTAACAGGTAAAAAATGAATTTACGAAGTTTAAGTCAGTCATGAACCTATTAGCTTGCACGAGGAAAACATATCTTTAATTTAAATGTATCGGTTTGAAAATGAGGCAACTCATAAATGATTCCAAATTTCTTTGAGACATTTTACAATGTGAAAATAGGTAGAATCTAATGATTATTCTAAACAATGTATTTCAAAAAATAAAATTTGAAGAGTTACCAACTTCACACATTATATGCCATTGATCAGTTAAATGATCCATAGAAAATGATCACTATCACATTGCAGTTATACAAGGAAACAGAATTGGGTATGTTAAAATGAAATACGACTGAACAGAACCAAAATAAAGGCTAATTGCTAGGAAGCATACTATCCAAAATTTCTCCAACACTCAATACCTTGAAGGAGAAAGCACTTTCTGCAGTAGAGTCTTGCCCGCCTCTGATCTCACTGTGAGGATGAACTGATCAGCTGCAGCTGTGTTGAAATCAACATTTCCTGGGGTCATTTGGAAGCGGCAAAACTCACCTCTGAAGCCTCGACCGATTGTGCCACATCCTATTCCACCCAGAGGAACACCTGAAACAGTTGACATTTTTTGGTGAGATTTTTCTACAAAAGATCAAGCTAATTATTTGAGAGAACTTATCTGCATTCTGATATTTTGACATTTTTCCCTTACTGGCAACAAGTGGAGTCTTTTTGTTTCATTCAATGAAACATGTTTGCTCAGTATCATGGTTGATCAATATTATTGGAAAATAATAAAATCGTTCACGTGAGAGCTAAAATACATTGCATTTCTCAAGATTTACAACAATCAAGCTCAAAGAATTTAGCACAGAAGAGAATAACAAAATTGTGTTCTTACCATACATGCACTTGCTGGAAACCAATCTGAATAGGTCAATGAAGGGCTTCTTTGACTTCAGAATTGAAGATATAAAATGCTTCAAATACCTAATAAAAAATAAAAAGTTACAATTGTACACAAGAAACTTCATGACTGAATTATATACATTATTGTCAGAGAATGCACAATTTGTGGTAAAGAATCATTCTTTAATTTGTGATAGTTTATGGCCAGCTGATAAGGGAATTCAAGATTTGTTCCACCATACAATCAATTTCAAATAATATATCAGCTATGAGTACAATTCTTAAATAAGTAATGTTTTACAGCATATAATAAAAATACAACAATAAACTAAATTGACCTGCAAGTCTGCATCTTTATTCACTTAGAAAACAGCTTACCTAACACCTGGTAGTAGCATCTCCATGACCATACCCAGGGGAGGTATAACATAGGGATCCCACTTCTTAGGGAATCTATGATCCAAATCAACTTTGAAGCCATACTTTGGTAAATAGTCATTCAAGGTTTTCAGGACTGAACTTCTCTCTTGCTGCTCACCATTTTCTCCTCCATGGCAGTGACTCTTGGTAATTTTGGTACTTGTTTGGGACATAGCAGTCCCAGGCCACGATGGATCATGACTAAGGGATGATGAATTTGAACCAGGGACTCCATTAAAATTAGAAGGTTGCTTTTCTATCTCAGGGCTACCACCAGTATCCTGACTGAGGCTGCCCATTGAGGCAGACTGACTTGGTCCACCAGTGCCAGCATTCTCACCTGACTCTTCAGTCTCATTAGTCATTGAAAAATATTTAATTTAGATTGAAATTTAGAAATAAATTCATATATTGTTTTCCAATAATGATGTGGAACCTGCTCAGGTAATAAAATCATAGATTAATTAGTAAAGAAGTGCTGTTTTAATTTAATCTACTATGCTTAGAATATATGTGGTACCAATAAAGCTGAAAATAAATCTTTTTGCTGTTGTTGAGTTGTGCTGCAGTTACATGCTTAGTCTCATCTTAAAGCTGACATTCTCAGCTTTCCAACGATACTACTGCGATCCATGTATGGCAATATTGACGCACACAGCCGGGCTCTAACGGGGGGGCGGGGGTGGAGTTCCTTCAGTAAATAGACCTAAGAAAATTACAGTGGCAAGACTACATATATTGGTGTATCTGGCATCTGAGCTCAGTCACCCTCCTAACTTTGTACGGAGAGGTGCGCTACAAGTTGCTGCTAGCATCCTTGAGTGGACTAAGCTACAGAAGCCTGTAGTTTGGTATCCATGCTACATTGAGTGCCTATATCGAGGCGCGCGAGACTTTGTCACGCCGTCCTGAAAAGTTCAACTTATTCAACTTATTGTCACGGAAAACCTATCTCCTCCTACAGTTTTCAAGCTACAGCAATGAGAGTTATATCACTCGATTCGTAATGACTGTATCTATCGACCTAGCCATCGATTTTTTGAATTTGTGCATGGTTCGTCTTATATATGGGGGAGAAGGGGGGGAGATTGTGAAAAAAGTGGAAAAATGGGAAAAATGCACATAAAAAATAAATATGGGGAAAATGAAAAAAAGCGATGGCTAGGTCGATAGATATTTATGAATCGAATGATATGCGTCTGGATGTTGTAGGACGATATTTGTAGGAAGAGACAGATTTTCTATAGGTAGTACTCGTTTCTGTACGTTTTCTATGAATATCACGTTTTCTATCAATTTTTTTGAAAAATTCATAGGAGCAAAATGTTCTTCTTTTTACATTTTACGTATGTATGTGAAGTTTCATGATGATTGGATAATAACTGTAGAAGTTCTTCCGGAGGGCAGTCGGTCCCCTTAAATCATTATTGCAATTTATACTATGGCATACTACACAGAGGTGGGCAGTAGCGCGCTACATGTAGCGGCCGCTACTAGCAGCCGCTACATTTTCAGTAGCGGTAGCGGTAGCGCCCGCTACATATTTAAGTAGCCATACGAGGTTTTGCCGCTACAGCGCTACCGCTACATTTATAGATAAAGCCTTCAGATTTTACTTAAGGGGACAGGCTACCCTCCAACAAAACTTTTTTGTTTACAGACAGATCGTTTTGGAACTTGGTACACATATGTAAAACTGAAATCTAAGACCTTTTGGTTCATGTAAATTAAAAAAAAATGAAAGAAAACGTGGAATTAATAGAAAACGGCATATAAGGGGTACTCTAAAAAAGTTTATAACTTTAGCAAATCACATGCTACAACATCTAGCGACTGTAGAGCCCTGATTTTTTATTTTCCTTGTCATTTTTTTTCACGTTCTTCCCATTTTTTTCACATTTTTACCCCCCCCCCACCTTCCTCCACCTCCCATATATAAGTCAAACCATTTGCATATTAAAAAAAAGGCTTCTAGAGTCGCTAGGTATTGTTTTTACAAATCGAATGGTATGTCTCTCATTGCCGTAGCTTGAAAACTGTTCTAACCCTGGGGTAACCCATACTAGTTTGGTTAGGTTAATTGCAATAAAGTTGCATTGATATGTTTTAAAAATGTTTTATTATCATTAAATGTTAATGAGTAAATCCCAATAACAGAACAATATATATTTAGAGATTTCCAATAATTTTGGCCAATGTAGCGGCTAATGTAGCGCGCTACATTTTACTGTAGCGGTAGCGGTAGCGCCCGTTACAATCTAGTGTGTGTAGCGGTAGCGGTAGCGCCGCTACATTTTCAAGTAGCGCTGCCCAGCTCTGATACTACATAATATAAATTATTTTAATGATAGTTAAAATAAACTATGGCTGCTACTGTGATAGATTTCAAGACACGTGTGATTATAATCGCAATCAGTAAGAAGAAAACCATGTGAAAATACCATGATGTCATGTTTGAAGAAATTTTGTCTTTTTCTTAAGTAGGTACCATCAATCTGGGTAATAAGTGACGGCTTGAGCATTTTACGTTAAGAACTTCATACCATGAAACATTTCATAAACACGTTTGGGCTCATTTTTAAGCTCTTTGGGAGGGCAATTGAATGGCATTTCTGAAAAATTCCATATGCTATTTACAAGGTGCCAAAAAGTGTCCAGAATTACCCCTGGGGTAAACCAGTACACTTGAAATAAAATTTAATTTTAAAATGTTTACAGCATTCAAAGTGTACTCATCCATTACTAACAGTACTCTGAAGTCCTCCTCTTCCTTTGTAGATGATGTAGATGTAGAATAAATGACATTTTCTGTTTTTTCTTGTTTTCCTTTATGGATATGATATTACCATATTCATTCATTACCATATTGTTGATGTAATACTACCATATCCATGAACATGCCATCAAGAATTACAATGACCTTGTTCACTGCAAGCTTCATTTCTTCTGTATCAGTAAGCTTACAAGATGGCTTGTAATTTCACACCATTTTAATTGGGTTAAGTGAATTCATTATAACAAAAAAGATTGTAAAAACACACCTGAAACAGAAAGGAATATTTTAGTGAGTAGTGGCAACTGGCAACCATATTTTTTATATCATATCATATTTTTTGGAGAAATAAATCATAGTTCAGGTTAATTAGTACTTTTCATCCTATGAGTATGATGCCCAGTGCACAATTCTATCCATGACATTGACATTCTATGCACAATTTTGTGATGACAGATAATGCATGAATTTTTTGTTTGGTGAAATGTTTTTGCTGAATGAGGTAAATGTTCTCAAAATTCTTTGTTGTTAATTAATTTGTTAACTGGAGCCTTCGCTAACTGAGGTTTTACTGTAAATGCGTACCCTTAATTGGACCCTTATTACCTCGTGCAGAAATGGCTGCCATATTTTTTTTTATCAAGCGATGCAAATTCCCTTAATCACGTTTTTAAGTCAACACCTGAGTGCAACTTTTGGGTAAGTAAAATTTTTTAATACACATTTTTCCAGCAATTTTTTTCCTACTTTTCCAAAATCTCACTTCTCACACTATTTATTCATGGATTTCTTAAAGGTAGTAAATGTAGTATGATTTCTTAACTTGCTTTATGCTACATAGTAATAAAACAAAGATCTATAGAAAAAATTTTGAACTTTATGCCACTGTTTTTAGTTTTGCAATATTTCAATTAGTTTAGTTGCTCCAACACTTCTATGAAATGTGGAAGGACTGTCCTGGCCTGATAATAAACCTGATTTACCCCACTAGTCCCTTATTACCCAGTTTGTTAGTATATTACTGCCATCACTGGTACTGTAGTCATCTTACTTGTGTCTTGTATTACAGATATAGGGAACTTATTTATTTTTTCACAAACTTCTTTGATCAAAATTCAATAATTCTAGGGTAAAAAAAATGTTGGTAAGAGAATCAAAATATCACAAGACAATGGCAGAATATTGCTTGCAACTGGTTATTTATTTATCGGGCATGTGACATGCAGTCAAAGCATCAGGAAACAGGACTGAGAGTCTGAGACACTTACAGCCTGTGAATCTTTTTTTTTTTTTTCGCAGTTTGCGGGAACCTCTGAAGACTAGTCCAATGCGGCCCCATGACCGAGTTTTAAGTTATAGTTGTCAGAGTGCCTTTTTAATTGGCACTTGGCACTTTATCATTAATCATTACACAACCTGACAACCCTGCTTAACTCAAACTCTCATTAGCACCTGTTGAAGAGAACACTCCACAGCGGAGCCATGGAACACGGCAGTGCCATGAAACACAGCAGAGCCGCAAAACATGGCAGAGCCGTGTAAGATCTTTTGTAGGAACATTATTCATGAAACTAAGGGTTTCAAAAATTGCCTACAAGTCAATAGATTCCCAAAGCCTGGGTTTCCCACATTGATCTATATACTCATGAGCCTCCTCAGGTAGGTGGACCAACAACCAATTGAAACTGTGCATCCCAGTGCTGAAGAAATTTAATAAATGACTTGGTAATTAAGTAATTGAAAGACAATGGTGCCCCCACCCAGGACGATGACAAAGGGAAGAAGAGGATGCCCAAAACGAAACAAAACGAAAGAAAGCAGAGCCTCTCTCCCCCCGCGAAATCCATCCCCAAGTAACACACACTAATTTAATATGCACAAAGAAAATCAATTCAGCACCAAAATGCAAATTCAGATTATATTCAAACAATTCTATTGCCCAGTCCAAAGCAATGTCTATTAATATGAAATTATGTAAAATGAAAATAATAAAATATATAAATAATGAAATAGGAAGGAATCAACACTAAGAAAGAAATTGAATAAAATAAAAATTCCCAGCCTAGTTATTGCAATATCAATGCCCTGAACTGAGCTTCACATGAGTATGCACAAGTTACTGAAGGTCCAACCTGGAGCTTCTCAACACGTTGACTCCGATTGCTTCATCTTGTACTATTATTTCATTTATTGTACTTTTTTTTAAGCAGGGTTGCCAGACGGTCATTTTTTCCGGACAAATTCCGTGATTTAGTTTTTCTCAATTGCGTTGGCCGGCTAAAATTTATGTTTAAAAAATTAAAAATGTGACCCACAAAAAAAACATTATTTAAAGACTGTCGGAGTACCCCCTCCAATTTTTTTATTTTTTGGCAAAATAACTCCAGGTTTTGATGCATTGTAGTACAACTCTTCTAGTTGCATATGCAACAAACAAATTTTAGGAAAGTCTCATAGTTTGCAAATGGGGGGCACTGCCCCCCAATGGGGGAACTTAGACCACCTAATGCCAGCCCTGACGGGGTAACATAGACCGGATAGATAATTAATTTAAAATGACCATATATAATATATTTTATGTTTGATACACCTATTAATGTATTTTCTTTATGTTTCAGACTCTAATTATTATCAGATATGGGGCCATACTTTCAAAACTCGCTAAGTGAACGTAAGTACTTACGCTCTATTTTCTTGTCTATGATTGGTGAATTTTGCTTGCGTGGCCGTCAATGATCGGCTGATGGACTTACGATCTCTCAACTTTTTTTGAAAGTATGGGCCATGGAGTTTAAACTTATAAGTATTGACCTTAGTTCAAGATGCCTAGGACCTACAAACGTCCAAAGGGGGTTCCTACCTACCAGAATTACAGTGGAGATCTTGTTGATAAAGTAGTGCAGAAGATCAAAGACAAGGAAATAAGTTTGACAAAAGCTGTAAAGCAGTATGGCATTGGCAAGTGTGTTCTTTTCAACAGAGTGCATGGAAAAACTGTGCTTAGTCCTGGATAACACACTATTCTCTCACAGATAGAGGAGGCCCTTATAGTGAAGAGGACACTTCAGTGCAGTGACTATGGCTTCCCTCTCCAACCAATGGACTTACGCATCATAGTCAAAAGCTACCTTGATTCAGAAGGGCGCACCGTTCCCATGTTTTCTATGAATTTACCAGGCCCAGACTGGGTCCTGTCCTTCATTAAGCGGCATAGTGAGGTCAGAAAGAGAGTATCCAATGATATTAAAAGGAGCAGAGCCTCTGTGGGGGAGGCAGAGTTGAGGGATTACCATGAAAGGTTAACAATCGAGCTCCAGGGCATTCCTCCCAGTCATATCTTTAATCACGATGAGACAAACCTAGCAGACAATACCAGTGCTTCAAAATTCTTATATCGCAGAGGTGTCAAGAATCCTGACTGGGTTATTAATATGAGCAAGAGCTGCGTCCCGATGATGTTGTGTGGATCTGCTGATGGTACATTGTTGCCACCTTTCATAATATACAAAAGTGACAACCTCTACACTATTGGTTTTAGGTACAAGTGTATAGAAAACAACCAACGAAAACGACGAAACTTTTATTCAGAAGTCCAGGCGAAGTAGTTAACATCTTCCATTAGTGAGATGATAACGGCAAAGGTTGCAAAAGCTGTAGAATAAGAATGACATCACTATTGGAACGATAATTGTCGGGCATATAAAACAATATTAGCTTGCAATTGGAATGAGTCACTAATGCGAGATTGATGCTCTCTCAAGTCTTACCGCGAAAGCGACGTTAAAGGACAACGTTATTTAGATCCGGTTATGGAAAAAAGAACAAGTAGCAGGTTTTCAAGTCCAATCGGTAAGCTGAGGTGCGGAGATTCTTATCTGGTGAATATGAACGGTTGACTTAGTACAATATACCGAATAAAGTCTAGCTAATATAGCAGCTAATAACGGTTTTAGCAATTACAATCATGAATGAATTTATTAATACATACCTATTTGTTACCACGGGTGGCAACCATAGTAAGAGTTCTCTTGTTTGAGAACAATAGGAAGTGAAAAAAGTGAAAATAGGGTAAGGAGTGTTCGCTCACAAGTTAAGGTAATAAGGGTGAAGTTAAGTTAAATGCATGCAAGCATGCAAGTTAAATCCCACAATGGGCCTGAAGAATTAAGTTCAAAAGCTCCACGGAGCCAAACCCTAAGGGTTCAAAGAAGGCTCATAGCCAATAAGCAAATTGTGACGAGCGAACACAGGGGCGCAAACATGCAATTTAGTAACTTAATAAAAGGAAAACACATTCGCACAAACACAAAATCAGAAAAAGACAAAAAGATTTCGCGAATAAAGCAAATGGTTTCAGGATCTGATCCGCACAGTCGTAAGT